>NC_141689.1:501006596-501199096 GCF_964263255.1 Lissotriton vulgaris | reverse complement strand
GAATAAATGTGATAAACAATGCACTCTATTAAGTCTGATGTAACACAGAATACTAAAAATATCGGAAAAACAGAAAAACACGTAATCGAGCAATATTTCATATATTTAGCATTCATAAACACAAAATCTAACGGGCACGAGTTTGGATATTACAGGTATTCTCCACACAGTGCTTTAGTTTAGTGATGAATGCTACTCGAGTACAACTAGCTTCCAAACTGAAATAGAAACACATCTACTAGCAGTTTAAAAAAAAAACATGTTAAGAGCCTATGTAAAAATGCAGAGGCCTTTTAAAAACAATTAAACGGAATAATTTTCCAGAAGATGCATTTATTATGGGCAATTACATTGAATATTAACGTCAACACACTCGTTATGAGTGATGCATGTTTTAGGATATCCTACAGCAGTGAAAGTGAATTATTCAGGTAATAAGCACCAGCACACCACGCTGTTTACAGAATTGTTTGAGTGCTTTCGTGAAGACACGTTATGATAAAAATAAAACACTTACATTTATTTAAGACTCTTCTTGCAACAGTTTTTGAAACTATGTTCATGATTCTGTAGTGTACTACACACTCCTACCTTAGAGTATCTAAAGGGTGCCACCGAGATGTAAAAGCTAGAGCTTCCCTACACATTTTTATCAAATAGAAAGAAGTCTGGGTAGACCTTTCGGTGGTGTTCCTCTGAGGTGTTCTGTTGTGCCCTTGGCCGTTGGCTAGAGCGGTTGTAGGGTTACCCATCTTCATGCCCGCTCAAACCCACTGCACTGTACAATGACAGAGCTAATCTCAGCAGATGGTGGATTTGGTGATGGGGAACATCAATCCACTGGCAGCAGGGACAAGGCTACCAAACCATGTCCACTTGCTCTGCATGGCAGCAAACAGTAATTTTGCTTGGGAATGTCCTAGAGGATTAACAATGTACACATACTAAGATTTCAGAATAAGTACCCCCAAGTGCCAAAGTTTCAGATACGCAAAGGCTTTGGATCAGTAATCATGGACAGCAAACCTCAAACAGGGATTCAAAAAGACACGAGAAAATAAGATTGCCCGCATTTGTTTTTAACTACCACATTGTTAGAACCAAATAAAGGCAAAGGAAGTATACGTCTGCTCATGGCTTTAAAGCATTACGTCATATCTAAAAGCAGCAGCAAAGCATATCATACACACAAGGAATACCACCAAGATATTGCAGATCGTAATGATCACGTGCAAATAACAATATGCGGGTTGAGCTCTGCACCTCTAGCGCTTACTACCACAATCAACAGTAGAGTGGTAGTTGATCTGTTCTAATTCTTGCTGTAATTGCATTGTTCTAAACTTGTATTAGAAAGGCAGCTGCTTGCCCATCATTTGTACTTTCCTCGTTAATCGTGACTCAGAGAATTAACCTTCGATTACGGTTGTTAAAATTGAAATGAGCCTCTTGCCGGGGCTGCCCCCTTCCACTGCAGGAGTCTGATGAAAATCTTTAGGGTCAATGAATATGTCCCATGTCATGCCTGATAGCAGCTAAAGATGTGAGGAGGTAAACGTTACCTTCAAATATATGATTGAAATTTTTAGGTGCTAAGCTTTATTGACAGCAATGTAATGGAGAAAAAACGAAATCTGTGTCTCACCATTTAATACATGTCTGACCCATAACAAAAATCTATTCATACGAAAAGTCTAATTCTTAATATTCACCAATACGAACAGCTACAAAGCAATATGCTTCACATCAAAATATAAGCACGTTTGCATATAGCAATCAAAGCAGCCAAATTTTGTATTTTCTGCAGTATGTGATTTAGGGAGCATAAATTACAAAACCATACTTGAAGATGGAAAGCCCTCTGTCAAGCAATATACAGACCGACAGATTACTTAACAGCTGTAAACATTTCTTTCACATAATTAAATGAAAAAATGCCACTGCGAGACCTTCCTTCGCTATTAATCTTCATTTACAGATCAAACAGATGAAACAAAGGCACAAAGTACACTTTCAATAATGTGCAGCGGCAATGAATTTAGAGAAATAGGCTTTATTGATAGGCTTTATAAAAGCTGTATGCAATTACAGTGCTGAATGATTTGAATAATAGACTGTCTGACATATTCTAAGATAAGTGGCGGCTACATTTCTTTGATATTAGGGTCATCTACTCATCCATTTTTACTCCATGCTAGCCTCTGCCTGGCAATAAATTAATTTCTTATTGTTAGTTCGGCATGTGCCCTACAGTTAAATTCATTTTCCCTCTCACTGAAGGGGAAAAAAAAAAAAGAGTGCTACATTCGAATTCACGAGCAGGCGCCAATGCAACGTAGATGGCATGCAAATAACTCACAGTAAAAACACTTATTATAATACATATTCTCTTTCTAATCACCTCATGTGTCTAGATTAAGTCTGAATAATGTTGTGAAAAATATGAATCAATCAATCCCGAGCCTGTGAGGGTCTCAAGGCGCTGGGAAGCTGCTGGTCGCACTGGGTGGAGGATCATTCGAAGAGCTTTGTAAATCAACTCCAGTTATTCATTCAAACACTTCCCTTTCACCTTACGCATGACATGTTTAAAAGCATTTGATAAAATGTAAATATTGTAGGGTTCTTGATTAAAAGCTTAAAACCAAGTGCTTTGCAAACTGCCAATAAGTAGCAACTGAGGTGCACTTATGCAATAAAGAATTAGGAAAAAAGATGAGACTTTGGATAGAAACCCCCAATGCCACTCCTGAACACATTTATTACTTGATCCCAACACCTATCCGGATTCTTCAATTTTTCTCATGATTATGGCATTTCGACGACCTGGTATTTTCGACTTCTCAGTCTTGACACTATCCCCACTTTTTTCGACATTGCATGATCCTACAGTTTTCTGGACTATGATAATTCTGTTCTTAATGGTTTTCCTCTAACCTATGAAAATTGTAAAGCTTACCCTTCCTTTATGGACACAACTTTATCCTGTATTTTTCCCCAAATGTGATACTATTGTTATTATCGCTCTACTCTCTGTATACCTGTAAAATGCTCTGATACCCTCAAGGGTCATGATTGCACTACTTAAAATGATCAAAATAAATAAACGCCCTCAAGCCCGCCTGCCACTTCTGGATACATCTTCAAATATGCTGTGGAAAAAGTAACTTATTTTTTCCCTTGTTGCTACCCCCCATCTCCAGACCTCTCTTACTTTCTCTTTTGTCTCTCTTCTTATGAGGTAGGTGGCCTGACACTTTTTTAATACGTTTGTTAGGAACAATAAGAACTGGTCCTCAAAAGGAGCAAAGAAAGAATTTTTGTACATTACTTTTCCCATGTTCGATCAGTTCACATTTACTGCTCTTTATTTCCAATGTTCTTCCATTGAAGGATCTTACTATGGCCAGGCATGCAACATGACTGGATGCCCCAAAGGACAATGAGATTGGTCAAAACAAGTGCACAACCTGTGTTATAATGTGGTCTTTGTTGCACAACCGGTGTTACGGAATCACATCTCAGCGAGATTCCATGTGTTTAAGTGTAAACGTTCCAGGTTAGGCAGTTGATTCTGGGCAGCAAGGAAGAGGGTCGTTGTACGCTGTTGCTCCAATGAATTTACCATTGTGGGACACAGCTTACGCTTACTTGTGGTTTCTTTTACTGCACACACATTTACTGTTCTTCATTTCCCAGGATCTTCCATTGAAGGATCTTACTATGGTCAGGTATGCACATATGGCTGGATGCTCCAAATGACAACAAGGAGGGCCAAAACAAGTGCACAATCAGCTTTTAAATTACTGATGCCCATGATTAGGGCAAGGGTCGACACAAAGAAGGAAATTGACCACTTGTGCCTCATGGCACTACTGAGCACCATGTGAGCCATAAAAGAGCTAGAGTAGAAAGCTGGTTGGGTAACTATGAACAACTGAATTCTACAACTTTGAGCGGTCTCTTTGAATCAAAAATTAAAAGGTTAAGAGTTTCAATAAGGCATACATTTTGAAGTAACTAGCCACATACACAATACTGTCCCACCTGTCCAAGTTCCATTTACTATATAACAAAATTAACTAGAAGTCCACAATTAGTCTGGCCCAAAGCTCATCAGTCTACCGCTTGATTGACTGGTGCCAACTTAGACCTGGTTTTCTGACTGCATCCTCTATTGGTTTGTTTATTCTGGTCTCATAAAATATGCTCTCCTTAGAAAAGCACCACTGCAGATTGGACAAAAGAAAAGCAGTCAGTTATAAATCTCAGGAAGTTCCCTTCTTGGGTAAAGAATCTATTGTGGCATCTTTTTGAAGACAGGGGCATGATGGTACGTTGGGATTTGAAAAACGTATACTTAACAGTTTCTCTTCATGGCCTTCAGAGACTAGGACACATATGACGGAATTTATCCATCTGCCATGATAATACACCTTGAGAACATGATTTCCATAGCACAAAACACTCTCAGGGTGAAGGCGTACACAAAGCTAAGAATCAATTGATAGAATCCTTCACACCTTTCAGATCTTCAGAGACCACTCTGGCTACTGCATCAACTGGAACAAGTCGTTATTGTTTCAATTGGAGGAGGAGGGGGTGCCGGCTCTCACCTCCAGATGCAAACTTCCGGTGGAGAAGTCCTGCTTTAAATATCTAGGGAAATATATAACTAGGAACACACATGAGTTTTACCGGAAAAACGCAGAGACCCAGTTAACAAGATTTGTCATGGTCGCCAAACGCTGGAGTTCGCTTCCTCTTAAGTTAATTGGGCAATGCGCCGCTATTTAAGATGATGACACTCCCACGACTGCTATACACAATCCAGAATACAACCTATGAGATTCCGAAGGTATTTTTTCAGAATAGACATAGAAGTAAGCAGGTTCATTTGGAACGGAAACGCATAGATTTACGGAAACTAAACAAAAGATTCTTTGAGGGTGGGCTGGCTATACCAGATATCAAGGCCTACTATTGGGCCTCTCAAAAGGAGAGAATCAACGACTGGGTCTTCACTGACAGATCAGATCCAGCATTCCGGGTAGATAGAGTAGCGATGGAAACAGGGGCTATCCTTTCCTCCTGCACAACAAACCGAAATTGAGAGATCTACCCCCTCACACACTAACAGTGTTGAAAGCATGGCAGGCCTCTGCTATGTTCTTGGGTTGGGACAGGAAGTTGACAGGGATGACCCTTCTTTGGTATAGTGACCAACTGGCAGAGGTGGGCCAACTCAGGGAGTTCGAAAAGTTTGGGTCTAGACAATTTGGGGGATGTTTGGAGAGGCCAGACCTATATCACATTACAAACGCTACAAAACAAATTTGAAATGGGGCAAGGGGAGTGGCTGAGATACATTCAACTGGGACATGCCCTAAATCACTATCTAAGGGAAGGGGAGGTACTGGCGGAAGCATCGCCATCAGAAGACTGGCTGCTCACTGACCCCCTAAATGCTAAGGCCATCTCAATTATATACAACAAAATCATTAAAAATTCCTCCAACCCCTACTCGACACTAAAGACCACCTGGGAAGGATAGGGCAGCTTGAAATGAAGAATGGGCAGGAGCCCTTCAGAGACCATGGCAAGTAGCAATCTACTCCAGATTCTGTCTAGTCCTGAAAATCCGGCTTCGAGTCTATTACCCCAGGCCACTACTCCACAAGATAGGCAGTGCAGACAATAGTCTCGGTCAGACAGGATGCGGACAGGAGGGGTCTTTCATACATACAATGTGGGAATGCCCGAAGATACAAAACTACTGGGCTAAGATACAAAATACCATGGTGGGGGTGACGGGAGTAGAGGTCCCATTGGGGCCTAAATGGTTCATGCTGATGAATTCTGGAGATGAAGAATGGCCCAGATATACAAGAATATGGTTGACCCTAGAGGCCGTGGTCGCCAAACGTAACATTAGCAAAATATTGGTAAGCAATACAACCTCCCAAAATAGCACAGTGGAAATCCGACTTCGATGGGTGCCAACAAGCAGAACAGGCTATAAAAAAGCTAGAAGTTGTCCGCAAAAATGGGGGAAAATATAGAGCCCTTGGAGAGGTGTCTGAGGATTGTAGACCTGGGGGGACGGGGTGGGGTTCCATTTAATTCACTGTGATTGTCTATCCATTCAGTTATTCTTCGTGTTCATTTACCTGTCTGGTATCAAAGAATGACTCAAAATTTCGAATTTGTATAGTGTAGTATAACAAGTTTATTTTCTGAGCACAAAAAAAAAATAAAGAAATAAAAACAAAGTAGATTTTTGAATTTTCGATGGTTGTAAGGATTTGGCACGAGAGGGGGCCTGCAGCCCCTGCTTGCCCCCAAACTGGGCCAGCATCACTCAGGATCCTGTCTCCTTCAACACCACTATTTCCATTCACACATCCTGTTGAGAAGGAAGGCCCTCGGTCCACAAGCCCAGGTGCTCCAGAGAACCTGGAGGCTGCCGGTCAACAAGCTCAAGTCACTGCTGATCCAGTCTGGGCAGTCCCCGGGCTAATCAGGGCTCCCAGATGCAAACTCATAGATTTTTCCCATCCGTGGCACGGGGGGTGAACCAATTGTCACACCCCCACCATGGATAATGCTCCTGCATCAGCACAGGCCTCCAGATGAATTCCTAAACCCCAGGACCCATCGCCAGCCTGTACCTGGGTGAGGATCCAGCAGCACACAGGGAAAGAAGGAGGGATCCAACACCACTGGGTCCCTTGCCAGTCGAGAAGCTCACTCTGCTGGGATGTCTCTGCTGGTAGGGACAAAACTGCTCTGGTGCAGGCTCAGTAGCTGCACTCTCCAAGTTCCCAAATCACCTCTCTGACACAATGGCTATGCTGGCCATCTTGAAAGGTGACCAGCCACTTAGTTCCAATGGCCCCGGGATCCAGACAGGTGATATTAGCGGTGGTAGGAGATACCTCCTCAATCAGCGATCCTTCGCTGCATTTCCCAAGCAATTTTGGGCAAAAGGGGGGCCTATGATGCAGGAGGATATTGGACGAAGCCTGACACGCTAGGACAATGCTTGTTGTTGATCATCTCGTCGAAGATGCTGACCCTAAATTCAAATGTCAAGCTTAAATTTAGCTTCCATTTAGCTCGGATGTATTTAATTTCCAAAGAAAGCTGGGAAATAGCCAGGTACTATGTTTAACTGTACATTTGTAGTACTTGCCTTCGCACTGACCCAGGAAGCCTCAAACCTAGTCTCATTCGGAAGCACAGAAGATCTGATAGACATGACTACCTCACTAAGGAACCTGTTTGATTTACCTCTTTAACCTGCAAGAGGAGCCCTTTATTGCAGACTGTACAGGAAGTATACACAGTTGCAGGAGCACCCCAGAGGTGTTCCTACTGTCATGAAGGGCAGCAGAGCACCCATGTACAATACACTGATGGTACATATGGAGTTGCGATGCGAAGGCGGATGTGGGTTGTCATCATAACAAAAGAAGTTCAATGGCTTGTTTTCAAGCAGGTTATCTATACACAACTGCTTTGAGAGTCACATAGTTGTCAGTAATTAATTTTCACATCTTTTTTATTTAACAGATCTTTGTATTGATTTAAAAAAAATGCATGTTTCAAGTTACATGTTCAATCAGATATCCACAGAGCACGCTCCCTCCTCAAAATATTACATTTTTGATATATTGATCAATTATCCAATATTTCTTATACATAATAATGTTTCATCACACTATGTTAATCATGGCTATTCAGTTTTCACGTGCCTCAATAATGTGACGAATTTTTTCCTAAACATTCAAATGTTTCTGGAGCCATACGCTGGCCTCATATAATGGAAGGTCAAACATACTGCACTTATCTAGCCTCTATATCTAGTGTCAATATAGCTAGCCGATTCCATTCTTTGGAACCCATTTAGCATGTGGATCTGAAGGAACTGTGTTCCAACCCAAAGTGAAGTTACTGTTGTAATTATGGTGGCCCAATGTGTTTGTGTTAGGGTGGCCTTCCACAAGTCTAATTATAGTCTAGTTGCAGAAGACGAACAAACAAAGGTTTACCTCGAGTACAAATATTGTAGTGATTAAACAGCACCTAACACCCATATATCTATTCTGTATGTTGGTTCAGATTCAAAGTCATAAATCCTTTCATTAATGAACTGTAGATTTGAAGCACTGTCATGACAGAAGGTCTACTATACCAAGGTCACCATCATAGGTAGATTTACAGCATTTACTCATGGGCAAAATCCATTCCAATATATAAACTATAGTAAAGATGTAAAAGTCTTAAAGATAGAGGATAGAAGTTTAAATGGGTATTTGTGAATGCCGTTCAGAATTGTTGGGAGTACAGTCGATTTTATTATTAGAGCAATTCTACGCATCGCTGAAAGATGCAGCAAGGACCACTGAAAAGTATCATTAGAAGTAGTTTAGTAGGTCTAACCACAGTTGAACATTAAGGACACGTGCCAATGCTAATTCTGTATATTTGAGGCAGACAATTTAAGAAATATTGAGCAGGCAACTCACTATTTTTCTGTAATAGTGAGGAGCGTTCATCTCTACCCATACCATGGAACAACACTAATTGCTGACACTTCAATACTGAAAGTAGCCTCCATAACATTAACATTCAAATTAAAAACGCTTCAACATTGTAAATTATCTTCAACTCACCTCACAAATACCAGAAATCTTTACATGTCATTACATGACACTTGAACCTATAGGAGGACTGTAGCCTAATTTATTGAACTTATAAAAAATATATGCCGGTTGATCAGCACCAAACCAACAAGTGTAGATCATTATACATTATTTATAACAAGTTGTAACAAACAATATAACTATGCAATGATTTTAGGCATTACTTGTGGCACAGGGCAAGATTATGGAGTCAGCACGTAACTAGTCGTCCTAACTAAAATACAAATGTAATGAATGAAACACTAATCCAGTCCCTATCCTAACGATCCACAGCCCACACTCAACTGCCATGAAACTGCCATGTTTGAGTGAATGATAACTGGGGTAGAGGTCTGAGATCATACCACACCCTAGATGTATACAAAAATGATAACCTAGTCTTCTAAATAAGTTACCAGTCTCCACAGGTCTGTAGCCTAACCCCATACAGATATGGTATTTCAGCCTGGCATTTTTTCCCAACATTTTTTGCTTATCTACATTTCCTTTTAACGTACAGTCTTTTTGTGACACTCTAGTGATTTTTTTCTGAGTAAACATTGGCAGTTTTCAATAAAGGGCGGTAGAAATACAACGTTATGTTGCCCGTTGAATTGGATGAAAAAAAGCATTTACTATTGCAGATTAAATAGATTTTCATAAAGATTACTCACATTGATTATAGGTGAAGACGTGGACAAAGTCAAACCTTGTAAATCAGACACTAAACTTGGAGAAAGAAACGATGGTTTGGGAACTCCTTCATGAGGCGATACTGGGTTAACTGCAGAGAAAAAAAGATTTGTTGTATAAGAGCAATTGTTATTTATTAGGGATCAATATTTACTTATTCATTATCTTCTTACTCTAATACACCATTGTCTTGTGTTAGGGCTGGGCCTAGAAAGAAACAATACCATTTTACATACAAGTATTTTTCCTAAGCTGCCTTCTCTGGCACACAATGACATTTGACACAAATTTGCGTCCCTGGAAGTGAGGGTTAGTTTCCATGAAACTGTACTTGGTTCCAAAATCAACTTCGCAAGAACACTAACATGATACCTTTAACATTACATGCAAGGTCTATACATGTATTGTGCTAATGCGTTTGCTTGTTTTGCCCATGCGGCGATATAGTTCTCTATAGCACATAAAAAATAACGACCTGACTAGTATCTCGGCGGAGGATAAGGATGCTTTCTGTTCTAAATAAACACGCATAATGCAGTCATTAGCCAGAGGAGCACTTACTGTCATTTGCAAGGTCACCATATGCTGACTACACTATCAGCCCAGCTCCTTGCTGATACCTCAGCGAGGGATGTCCAATTTGTGACCCGAGGGGCACCTAAAATCTTTCTCTTCAGGTAATTAGGTTGGATCATCCGATGGGGGATTTCTGGCATAGCACATACATACACCCTAGGCATTCAGGTTAGGAGATGCATAGTAGGAGTGTGTGTGTATGTATGTATGTATGTATGTATGTATGTGTATATATATATATATATATATATATATATATTCATACAAAAGTTTCATGGACGTTATAGTAAGGCTGACATTTCATTCATACAAAATCAGAGAAATTCAGCCGTTATAGTTAGCCGAGTTAACTATAACTTAAGCTCCCGCAATGTACTGCTTATGACCTCATATATTACATCACTCATGTCATGGCCAGTGACATCACGGATGACATCTCAAATGACATCATCCAGTGACTGAGTGTTTTTAAAAAGTTTATGAGTGTTAAATATATATATACTTTGGTGTATTAATGGATCAGTGGGTGTAGGAGTGTCTGTATGGATGCCTTAGTGGGTGTGTGACTGCCTGTATAAGTGGATGATTAGGTGTCGCAGTGAATGTATAGGTGAGTGACTGGTTGTGTAAATGTGTGCAACTGTCGGTCTGCTGAGTGTGTTAGTGGGTATGTGAATGGTTATACGGGTTATTAATGGGTTGTCTGAATACCTCTATGGCTATCTGGCTGTCTATATGTGTGGGTGAGGAGGTGTGTGACTGCCTGTGTGAGTGGTGAGTCAGTGGCTGTATGGGGTACTGTATGCATGTGTGAGAAGCTGTATGGGTGAGAGTGTTTGTATGGCTGTGTTGGTGATTGAGTGCATGTGACAGTGTGGATGAGTAACTGGGTATTTGAAAGGCAGTATAGGTGAGTGACGAGGTATATGAGTGACTATGCATGAGTGAGTGAATGTGAGAGTGGCTATATGGATGAGTGCTTGTTTCTGTCAGCGACTGTATAGGTGAGTGAGTAAGTGTTACTATTTATATGAGTGAGTAAGTAGGTGTGTGTGTAATTGTTTGAGTAAGCAAGTGGCTGTGTGATTGACTGTATGGGTGAGTGTCTAGGTTTGTGAGTAGTTCTATGGGTGACTCATTCAGTGTGTGAGTGCCTGTATGGGTGGATATGTCAATACCTGTATTAGTGAGTGAGTGGGTGTATGAGTAGCAGTATGAGTGAGCAAGTGGATGTGTGTGCAAATCTATGAATCAGTGAGTGGGTGTGTAAGTACTGGTATGGCTCTGTGAATGGTTGTGTGGCAGTGGGTGTATACATGATGTTATGGGGGTGTGAGTGGGTGTGTCAGGGATGCTGTGGATGATGTCATCAGTAATGTCACTGACCATGTCATGAGTGATGCAATAGTGCATTGCAGGGGTGCGAGTCATAGTTAACTCAGCTAACTAGATCAGCTGAATTTCTCTGGTTATGTATGAGTGAAATCTCAACCTAACTATAACTTCCCTCTAACCTTTGGTTTTTTCCAGTGAATTTCTATGATTTTTAAAGTAGTAGTCATGTTTGCAGAGTATTTGAGAATGGGCGTGGGTCCTCCGACCAGCTCACAGGAATTCTGCTGTGTAGGACTTACAGGAGGTACCTTGTGGGCTTCTTGGCCCTCAATATCCCTCTGGAGCCAAGGGGACTTAATCCCCAAACTAGTCGTGTGCCAGGAGGCACGTTTGCAGATTGGTGGTGAAAGGGGGCATGCCCCTGACAACGTCTGAGCACTCCTGTTGTGTGGAACTTACTGGAGGTAACAGGAGGGGTAGTTAGCCCCCAAGGACGTCCTTGGGGACAACTACCCCTCCTATCACCTCCAGTAAGTCCCATACAACAGGATAGCTAAGGTCTGAGAGCAGGCCCGCCCCCTTTCTCCACTACTCTGCAAAACACATCCTGGCAAACTACTACTTGAAGAATTAAGTCCCCTTGGATCTGAGGGTCCTAGGGGGCCAATTAGCCCTCCTGTTACCTTCAGTAATGGCCCACACAGCTGGATTGCTGAGAGGCCACCAGAGGCCATGCCTCCTTTCTCCACCACTCTGCAAACACACCTCCAGGCACATTGCTTTTTGGGAAAAAGAAGTCAACTTTAGTCCTGAGGCCCTCAGGAGGCAAGGGGATGTCATTCCCCAACAGCAGTGTGCCGAGAAGCACATTTGCAGACTGGTGGAGAAAGGGGTGTGGCCTCTGACCACTTCTCAGCAATCCCGCTGTGTGGGCCTTACTGGAGGTAACAGGAGGTTTTCTTGGCCCCTAATGTCCCTCAGAAGCAAAGGGGACTTCATCCCCCAACCAGGAGCGCCCGAGGGACCCCATCTCCTTGAGCCCAGCCTTTATTTATTTTTTATTAAAAATAAATAAAATGGCCCTCCCGGGCCATTTTCGGTCACTGGGACCCCATCCCCCAGGGCATGCCTTTAACTATCTTTTTTTCTTAAATGGGGAGGGGGGCCAGCGCAGCCTCCCTCCCGGCCGATATTGTCCTGGGGACACAATCCCCTAAGGCATGGCCTGGTCGTTGAGGACCGGGTGGGGAGCCTCAAGGCCCCCGCGGTCTCTGCCGGCTCCCTGCCTCCTGCGGGAGTCGGCATTGCTTTTGGACAGAGGGAGCTGCTTGAAAGCAGCACCCTCTGCCCAAAAGCATTTCTGCTCCACTTCAGCATTTTACTACTCTCGCTTCCAAGAATCGGAGCAGAGTTTGCTATGGCTTGGTGAGAGCAGTGCTCCTGCCAAGCCATAGTAAACTGATATGTCCCGGGGGTGGGCAACCCAGGGCATTGCTAGACCCAGCCCTGGAAGGTGGCCATCCTCCGGGCTATTTACGGCTCCATGAGGGTGGACGGGCGGCCCCTCTCCAATAAATATTAAGCCCCAGGCAGGTGATAGTCCCGGCGCTGCATGGGGGCTGGTGCCCATTTAAATAAGGCAGGTAGAATAATTTCCGATTGCCTTTTCAATATACAACGCTGCCTTTTCCACCTTTAAATTACAAAAATGTTTCCAATGCTGGGAGTTTAAATTCATTGTGCAACATGGCCAATCTTAGCCAGCTGCACACCGCACTCTAATTTTGCTAGATTACCAGCAGCTGAAGTGCGAACATTATACAACGATCAATTAACAATATACAGATGTCTTACACAGTTTGTTATGTGGACATTAACACATAATCCCTTCGCTGCTTCTGTCGGCCAATGGCCGTCGCAAGCACTACCTCCGTAGTGCTGCGCATGTCCGTTGGCAGACGCAGCCCCGCCCACTTGATCAAAGCGCTGCAACGTGGCGGAATTTGTGCTGCGGTTAAGCGGTTAACCCGCACGGCCCAATCAAGCTGTAAAACCATAGTTGGGTACTCCAGGCATCAGCCCACAAACCCTAAATGCAGGGATGGTTAAAGTTCCCATCATACAGGAGGAGACTTCGTTTTGGATTACACAAAAAACAAGCCAGCTTTGCGGCGTTATTTCCCCATACTGGCCAGCAGGAAAAAAACAGAACACTGACTATTTGCTTGCCAATGGGGATGGCTCCCCCTGTGGAAGTCTGCACGACTTAGGGTACACAGTTTGCGGCTGTATATACCAGAACACATAGTACCCCTTAAATGGCTGTTTTGCCGAAACAGATCCAGAAGGAATGAGGCAGTACTTGCACTAGAATGGGGATGAAACTGATGGGCAATGTTGCTGCAGTATCTGCCATTATGTTAAGCAACATATAGGGGGAAGCAGCAGCATTAGTTCTACACCAGCATATACTGGATCTGGCTCCTGCACAGCAGAAGCACAAATTACCTAATATTATCGAAAAAACCTATGGTACCCTGGGTAGAGATAATATGGGAGCCAGACCTGGTTAACCTCAATTAGGATAATTCTGAAAAGGATAACTAAGCAAGCAACCAACTCTTCTACAAAGAAGAAGTGGGAGAATAAGAAAACTAAAGACAAGAATAAGTGACAGGGTGGTTTCCTCAACAGGAAGTCACTGAAAAATGCTATAACTTGTGAAACCGTGATAATATCCTGACAGATATCAGGATACTGATACATGTTTATTTTGTTCCTGTCAGGATTCATCCGATAAACCTTCAGAGAGAGGTGGACGGCGTAGATTGGAAGACAGGTGTGTGGAATTTAATAAAATATCTACTTGTCCATGGGGCAGGTTGCTTCATAAATCTTCTTGTCCTGTAACAAAATCCACTTGTCCTTTTAATGTCATGTAGTGCGGCGACAAATTATGGCAGTAATCTCATTTTATAAGTGCTCTGATGTAGCCTCACTGATTATGCCAGGGCTCATACCATAGTGGTGTTTGAATACTTGCAATCTCCTTATGTTTCCACGTTTCCGCAGAGCTACATACTGGGGCTGAAGGTAGTGGTAAGCAATAGTTCCAGGGTTAGAATGCCCTTTTGAGTCTGTGGAAACCTACTAACTTGCATATTTTAAGGGTTTTCAACAACTCTTCTCTAATCTTTTCCCATACTTAGAAATGCTGCAAATTTACTCCTGACAATGGCAGACGTAAACCTTCTTTCCGAGTTGGGGAAAAAGTGGTTTGAGGGAAAGTGAACTTCCAAACACTCAGATTTTTGCATGCGCAAATCTATACATGCTTATCTGCTCATGCTAAAATGCAGTTCACAAATATTTTCTAGGAGTACTATTTCTTGTCCTACTTCAGTAAATTCTTGGGTATTCACGAAAGCCGTATAGCTGTACTTCATGCAAGGACATACAACATGAGTGCACTTTAGAGACTTTCTTTAAGAATTGGGGACCTAATTTGGTCTGGCGTTGACCATGACCTTTTGTGTATATTACATTCTGTGTGTCTCTCTGTATCGGCTGGCTTCACTGTGAGTGACAGCATTCTGCTCTTTCACAAGGAGCATGTCGTCACACAAATTAATTTTGTTCAGTGCCAGTAAGTATTGTGACAGTGTGTGCTTTTTGAGACCAAAAACTATTTTTGCTTTTGCCAATGTTTGTTATAATGATGAGGGCCCGGCAGCTCTCACATCAATAAGGTTTTACAAAAACCATGCCAAAAAAGGCACACATTAACAAAACTAAAAAGATGACATCCAATTTCAGAACTACTGGCTTTGCCAATGCTTGTTGATTTTTTATTCCCATAATCATATTGAAACTGGTTACACTGATTCTCCATTATGAATATTTTTGGCAAATACTAGCATGCATCAACACGTTACAAAATGATGCTGCAAAGAAATGGTACCTGAAATTTTACAGTAGTTTAGCTAAATGGTTTTTAGGTATCGCCTACGCAGCATAGGAGACCTTTAGCCGCCGTTCAGCTCTTTTTCAAGCACATACTCGTGCTTGTCGCAGCATACACCTTGCAGGAGTGCGCAGCGGTGCGCCACAAGCACGAGTATGTGCTTTGAGAAAGAGCAGACTGCGTGCGCACGCACACAGCACTCCAGGGCCGGCAAACACGATTGCAGTGCAGTGAACGGCTCGCTCTTGCTTTTTTTAAGGTCTCAGCGCGTGCGCGCACTCACGCACCGATCCCTGGCTTGTTGACTTTTTTCATCCCAATTAAAGCCCTGACCGTGCTACAAACTACTTGCTAGGCGTACACAGTTATCTGCAGTAGCATAAGACATCTCTTTGCAACATTCCTACAGTGACAGCAAAAATTGTTTGTGTGTGACGAGAGAAAGCGACTGTTGTTCTCCCTCGTATGACCAAGTCCAGCGGCCACGACAAATAGGACAGTGCCTGCTTGAGAACGCTGTACGGTCTGTATTTGTTTTGCTCAAGCAAAGCGAGTTTCCTTCGCCCCCTTTTTCCGTTTCAGAGCTTCTGCTAGTGGCATGTACTTCACTATCGCCAGTTCTATAATATTTGTAGTTCGGTTTGTTGGCGAAAACTTGTTGTAACTGTCTTGGTGTCACCTTGTTGTCTTTGTGTACTGGCAAATCTGCTTGGTAAATACAGCTGCCTTCCCTAGAGGAATTCTCAGTGCGAGTTTACCAGACTGAAAAACAAGATTTAAACAAAGCACAGAACCACTTGCAAGATATTAATAAAGGTCTGTCTTAATGTGAAGCAATGAGCGCAGCATTCATCGAGGTAGCCCTCCGATGACGTCGAACCGTAATACTCTATGCCATCGAGACTCTAGGTGTGAGAACCTTTCGGAAGGCGTGATGCACTATCCTACCAGCACCTGATAGCTGTCCATAAGTGCTCTGTTGGACAAGCCTCTGATCCATGTCCACTGGTAGCCTATCACACAAACGTCAAATCAATGCCTGCTGTTGTGCGATTACACAAATCTTTGATCGTTGTCTTCTACTGGGCCATCACACCAGCCTCTGATATTCGTCTCCTCTGTCTCTCAAGCTTCGGTCCATGTCACACCGGTCTTGTAATTCCTCAGTGCATCAACCTATCCACATCTCTTGCTGGCTGGGTTGGTGGGAGATCCTCCTCACAGCTGGCTACTAAGCTTTGGAAAGCGCTTCCCCTAACTGTTCCCTTGTTTACTACTCGTACCAGTTTCATTGCTATATAAAAACGTATTCATTTGACAAACAGCAGGTTATTCAATGCAACCTGTCCACCCTCCACCTGCCCCAGTTCCTGGACAACTTCAGGTAACCTTGCGCTCTATGAATATTTCATTAAATAAATTAAAAACAGAGAGACAAACTTAAGATAAACTTGCAGTTTTCATGAATGTACAAGAGCCCTTTAAACACCTAGAAACCCATAACACATTCCAATAATGACGTATTTTATTGAACTGTATAGTTAATGGTGACGTTTAATGTCTCTTCTTATTTTAATTAGATTTTTTTCCCACGATAGGGGCAATTCAAACCTAAATTCTCTGCAAGGGTATTGCGGAGCCGATACCTTTTTATTTTTTTCATTTGAATATATAAATTGGCTCAATTATATGACTTGGACTTTGCTGAAATATGTAAACTCTTGTTTAAGACCGTTGTCGCTACTCTGACAAATTACCAATTCACCCTTTGACAATGTATTCATGGCCGTGAGCTTGAACTGTTTCTTCCTACTTTGGCCACTCAAAGGCATATCTCTTCAACATTATTTTCTGTAATTCTTTTTATTCTTTTACAACATATTAACAACAGAGCAGCAATATATGATTTCACACAATGTCACTAATAAGCAGTATGTCTGATGCATCTGGGTACCAATGTTCTGTTACAAAAGAGGTCATTGTAATATTAAATTCATGGCCGCCATATTTTCTCAAGTTTCCTTATACAACCTATGTTTTTTGTACACTACCTCTTCGACATTGTTTTGCCTTGATAAAGGAGCATCTCGGATACAAAAGTGTGACATTTCCCTTGTTTTTTGTACAGTCGTAAGAAGGCAAGGTGTGCCACAACCAGCAGTATCCACATTTTCCTTTATAGCCTGCTTATATCGGAGAGAGCTGGAAATCATTGTCTTCTCATCAGATGCCTAAGATTCTTGACCAAGTGCTGCTCTCTTTGCCATGCAGTTACAAACTGAAATATTTGAACAGATGCCATGCCATCAGAGTTGTTCCATAAACATTTGAATCAGATATTTTATTATGTATTTTCTATTACCAAAAGACTTCTTCTTGTTCTGTGTACTTACCCTGTGTAAACAAATAAAGTAAATGTTTACATTGGGGTTCTGATAGTGCTTACTCACCGTTGGGGAGGCTTGCTTGGGTTTCAAAAAATGTCAAATGCTGCACAACTAGAAGTATGTCAAGTGCAGCACTTTAAATCAATCAGTGGGATCAGTATATGCCATTGCATCAATATTTTGTTGACATTATTTAGAAGCACATTTTTAGAATAAATCTATATATATGTGTGTGTGTGTGTGTATATGTATATATACATATATATATATATATACATACACATACATACATATACATACACATACACATACATACATATATATAGACATACATATATATATACATATATACACATACATATATATATATATATATACATACATACGCACAAGTTACTACTTGTGTAACGATATATATCTGTAAGAGACATTAGTTAGTGATAGATTCCTTACCTTAGAATATCCCCAGGCGTCAGACTGGATCTGGGAACTTTTGCGTAGCAGTACCCTTGCGCGTCGGTAGGCGTAGTTTGTGGCTCCGCGTCCGTCGTCGTGGGCGCCGTGATGACGTCGTCGGAGTACTTGGACGCCGCCTCCGCGTGCTGATGTCAGTTCTTAGACACAGCTTTTCCGCGCCAGAAACGCAGAGCTATGCTAAAAACCAACACTGGTGCCTTGAAACTAGGGCCCTGAAAGGGGATGACCTTAACTCTAGATATCGGTTCGCAGAACGGGGAGGATGGGTGGGTCGGTAAGGAATCTATCACTAACTAATGTCTCTTACAGATATATTGTTACACAAGTAGTAACTTGTGCATCTGAAAGAGACACGTTAGTGATGGATTCCTTACCTTAGAATAGATACCCCAGCAATACCAACCCCGGTGGTGGGTCTGCGAACCAATATTCACACCAGAAAGTCCTGGAGGACGGAACAGCCAAAGAAGCCATCCCTTCGGACTTGACTGTCCAGGCAATAGTGTCTTGCAAACGGGTGCAGCGAGGCCCACGTAGCCGCCTGGCAAATGTCCAGCAAGGGCACACCTCAGCCCAAGGCAGTTGTAGTCGCTGTGGCTCGAGTGGAATGAGCCCTCAGCCCAACAGGGTGTTCCTTCTTTGCCAAGGAGTAACACGCCTGGATACACAAGATGATCCACCGCGAGATGGTCCGCTTGTGCACCGCTTTCCCCTTCTTAGCGCCCACGTAACCAACAAAGAGTTGGTCATCCACCCGGAACTGGCGTGTGCGGTCCAGATAGAATGAGAGCGCACGTTTTGGGTCCAGACGGTGGAGCCTCTCTTCCTCTCTCGAGGGATGCGGAGGCGGAAAGATGGTGGGCAAGGTGATGGATTGCCCAATGTGGAAGGCCGTGACTACCTTGGGTAGGAAAGAGGGCCTTGTCCGCAACACAACCTTGTCCGGATGGACTGAAAGGAAAGGAGGTTTACAAGATAGACCCTGGAGCTCACTCACTCTCCTGGCAGAGCTGATGTCTACCAGGAAGGCAGTCTTCAAAGTGAGAAGGCGAAGAGGACAGTTGTGAAGTGGCTCAAAGGGAGCAGACATCAGAAAAGTAAGAACCAAGTTCAAGTCCCACTGAGGCATCACAAAGGGAACAGGAGGGAATGTATGTGTGATGCCTTTCAGGAATCGATTAACGATAGAGGACTTGAACAAAGAAGGTTGATCAGGCAGCCTCAAAAAGGCTGAAAGAGCAGAAAGGTAGCCCTTGATAGTGCCCAGAGCAGAGCCCTGCTGGGCGAGAGAAAGAAGAAAGAGAAGAACCTCAGAAAGAGGGGCATTGAGGGGATCCACAGCCTTTGCTGTGCACCATGCCACAAATCTGTTCCACCTGCAGGCGTATACCGACTTTGTGGAGGGACGCCTGTCTGCCAGAATGTTGTTACAGACTTCAGGAGGCAAGTCATATGGCCTCAACTGTCGCCGCTCAATCTCCAAGCATGGAGGTGGAGACTGGACAGGTTCGGGTGGAGGACAGTCCCCTGCTGCTGCGAAAGAAGGTCCTCCTGAAGAGGCAGACGAACCGGGGGATCGACGGACATACTGAGTAGCTCGAGATACCAGTACCTTCGTGCCCAATACGGAGCCACAAGGATGACTTGTGCCCGGTCGCGCTTGATCTTCTTCAGCACTCTGGGCAGACGTGGTATAGGCGGAAAGGCGTACAACAGACCGCAAATCCACTCGCGACGAAAAGCGTCTCCGAGCGAGTGCCACCTTGGAAATTCCAACGCTCAGAACTGATGCCATTGCACGTTCTCTTCGGTGGCGAATAGATCTAACCAAGGCTCTCCCCACTGCAGAACGAGACCTTGCACCACGTCCGAGTTCAGACGCCATTCGTGATCCATCATGCACCGGCGGCTGAGTTTGTCCGCCCTGGCGTTCAGAGAACCTGCCAGGTGTTGAACCACCAGAGTCACGCCCTGATGTTCCAGCCATTGCCAGAGGCGAAGAGCCTCCGGGCAGAGGGTCCACGACCCCACCCCGCCCTGTTTGTTGCAGTACCACATGGCGGTAGTGTTGTCCGTGAACACCTGCACTACACTCCCTCGGACAGAGGGGAGGAATGCCTTCAGTGCTAGACGAATCGCCCGCAGCTCCAAAAGGTTGATATGGAGCCGGGACTCCGCCGGAGACCAGAGGCCTCTGATCTCCGCCTCTCCCATGTGGGCTCCCCAGCCCTGGAGGGACGCGTCCCTCACAACCACGTGCTCCGGTTGGGGAAGGGAGAGGGATCTGCCGCTGACCCAATTGCGGTCCGTGAGCCACCACTGCAGCGGTCTCGCAGTGCCCTCCGAGATCAGGACATGGTCGGACAGGTTGCCCTGATGCTGGGCCCACTGAAACTTCAGGTCCCACTGCAGAGCCCGCATCCGCCAACGGGCGTGATGCACAAGAAGGATGCAGGAAGGCATAAGTCCCAGAAGCCGCAGCGTCAACCTGACCGAAACCCGGGATAAAGGCTGGAAGATTGGAATCAGAGCCTGTATATCCCAAACCCGCTGTTCGGGTGGGTAAACCCGGAGCTTCTGAGAGGGACACAGGTGTGACTTCGGCACATTGATGGAGAACCCCAGCTGGTGCAAGAGGTCTGCCATCGTCTGGAGGTGGCTGATGACTGTCTGGGGCGAGCCCGCCTTAAACAACCAGTCGTCGAGGTAGGGGAAGACCGAAACTCCCAACCTGCGCAGATGAGCTGCGACCACCGCCATCACCTTCGTGAACATCCGGGGGGCGCCTGTAAGGCAGAAGGGGAGCACGGTAAACTGAAAGTGCTCGTGGCCTACCGTGAACCGCAGGTAACGCCGGTGGGCCGGCAGGACGGGGATGTGGAAATAAGCGTCCTGCAAGTCCAACGCTACCATTCAGTCTCCTGGGTCCAGGGCAGCTAAGACCTGAGCCAGAGTCAGCATCTTGAACTTCTCCTTCCGGAGGAAGCCGTTGACGTTCCGTAGGTCCAAGATAGGGCGTAGGCCCCCTTTGCCCTTCTTGGGTACCAGAAAGTAGTGGGAGTAGCAACCACGTCCTACTTCTGGCCCAGGAACGCGCTCCATGGCCCCTTGGCCAAGAGGGCTGAAACTTCCTCCTGCAGAAGCCGCAAGTGATCCCCTGATACGCGGTGGTGTTGCGGTGGCATGGCTTGAGGGGTCATCTCGAAGGGGAGGGAGTAGCCCCTCCGGACGATCTGCAGCACCCACCTGTCCGAAGTGACAGTGCGCCAATGAGAGTGGTGATGGCGAACTCTGCCCCCCACTGGCGTCACATGGGCCGAGAAGCACGGACTGGGAGGGTTTAGAGGCGGATGCTGCGGGGGAAGGTGTGGACTGGCCTCGCCGTTGTCCCTGACGGCCGCCACAGCGCTGGATGTTAGTCTGCGGCATGTGGCTGGCAGCACGTGTGGGGACGCCCCTTCCTTGGCCACGAAAGGAGCGAAAGGCACCCGTTTGCTGGCGCGGGGCCGAGAGGCCCAAGGACTTGGCCGTAGCCCTGGAGTACTTAAAGCGCTCAAGCGCATGGTCTGCCTTGTCGCCAAAAAGGCGACGGCCATCAAACGGCATGTCCATCAGAGTGTTTTGGACATCTGCCGAAAAGTTGGCGGACCTCAACCAGGCGTGGCGTCTAACCTACACCGTCTTTGCCTTCGCTCTACCTAGTGAGTCGGTGGTATCCAGCCCACACCGGATAGAATATTTGGCTGCATCCCGACCCTCCACAAGGGCTTGGCCGAGTTTGGCCCATACCTCCAACGGACACTCTGGCAGCACTTCCGCATCTGTCTCCCACAGAGAGTGGGTGTAGCGGCCCAAGAGGCATGCGGTGTTGGAAGACCACAGTTCCAGTCTAAGGGAGGAGAAGATCTTTTTTCCGTACTGCTCGTACCTCTTGGATTCCCTGTCCGGCAGAGCCGAAGGGAATGCGGTCTGGGAATTGAAGGCCTGGATGACCAGACTCTCGGGGTGGGGTGGGTGAACAGGAAACATGGGTCGCCCGGGGCCGGGCGGTGGCGTCTGGCCACGTTCCTATCTACGGGCGAGCCCGTAGCGGGCTTGGACCAAGTGCCCAAAAGAACGTTGGTCAAGGCCTCATTAAAGGGCAGCAGAGGCTCGGCCGAGCTTGACTGCGGTTTAAAGACCTCAGTGAGGAGGTTAGTCCTCACGGCCGCGACGGGGAGCTCAAGGCTCAAGGCCTTGGCAGCTCTCATCAACACCACACTATAGGTTGCCCCCTCCTCCGAAGCCACGGTAGGAGGGGAGACAAAGCCAGTGTCTGGAGAGGTGTCCAGGCCACTGGCCTCCCCAAGTTCCCCTGTATAGTCCTCTCGAGACGGACACTCTCGGGTCAGACTGTCCTCAGACCCCTCCCAATCCTCCTCATCACCCATCTCCTGATACTCAAAGTTTTCAATCAATGGGGCCGGTTCATAAAAGTGAAAATCTCCAAACGCTGTTGAAAGCGGCGCCCAGCGGCGCCGTTCCAACGTCGGAACCAGAGCGAAGGAGGCATCGGGGTGGCGCCGTCCTCGGGCAACCCACAGAAATACGCCAAAATAAGCGACTGTACAAAATGTAAATATATCGATGTAGATATTGTAAATAATAATGTAGATATGTATAGAAATGTTTTATATGTTTTTATATGTAACTATTTTTGCGATTTTGCACACTACAAGATGGCGCCCATTAAATATTCGGGGCGAACAGTCCTACATTGCTTTTCATAACTGTTACGTATAGTTAAAATGCCGCCTCAGTTTGCATTATGTAAACACACTGAAGGGAAAACCCCGAAACGCATTTGTGAAGTGTTGAAATAAAACAGAAAACTGTGAGACAACCCCGCGAGTGCTGCTTATTTTCTTCCTGGCTGGGAGAGAGTAACTTTGGAGCGTGACATACATATATATATATATATGCATACTCTGACCAACGGCGTATGACGGCGTACCCCAGTGTGCTGCTGGTGCTTGTTGATAGCGTGTCCGCTCACACACTTGAATGAAATGAAATTAAATTAAATGAAAGTAGTTCTTTTATAGCGCATGGCTACCCGGAAGCATCGCAGCGCTTAAAGCCGCGGCGACAGGAGGTCTGAGAATGAAAGAAGGGGTCTAATTATTTAGTTAGTTTCTGGGAAAAAGCCATGTTTTTATTTTCTTGCGAAATGTGAGGAGATTGGGTTCCTGACGAAGGGAGAAGAGCAGGGAGTTCCATAACTTTGAGGTATTATAAAAGAAAAGGCGACCACCAGAGCGAGCCTTATTGATTCTGTTGACTTCTGCCAGATTGAGATCATTGGAACGCAGGTTCCTGGGAATTTTGTATGGTTTGATTAGGTTAGCAAGGATCGGGGGGCCTTTGCCTTGGAGATTTTTATGGGCAATACAAAGGGCCTTAAAGTGTATCCGTTCATTTATCGGTAGCCAATGGAGTGATCTTAGCGCTGGTTTGGCTGAGTAGCGGTGGTTGGTGCTCTTCAGCCGTCTAGCTGCTGAATTTTGGACTACCTGAAGTTTGCAGATCACAGAGGCCGGGGCTCCCAGATAGAGCGCGTTACCATAGTCAAGCCTAGATAAAATCAAGGCTTGAACTAGGATCTTTTTGGCTCTATCAGGCAGTTGAGGCAGGATTTTGCGTATGGATCTTAACAGGCCGAAACATGTGGCCGCAGTTTTTCTGGCTTGTACTTTAAATGAAAGATCCTCATCTAACCAGAATCCTAAACTCTTGATCATGTTTCTTGGGGTAGGAGCAGCACCCATAGAAGGGGGCCATAAAGTGGGGGAATTGAATGATGCCTTCTTGCCCAGTAACATCAGTTCGGTCTTCTCGTTGTTCAGTTTGAGCTGAGACTGGCCCATCCACTTTGCTACCTCCTCAAGACAGTCACTCAAACTCGTGTGGGACGAATCTGCCTGGTACAGAGAGACCACGAGCTGCGTGTCATCAGTATAGCTGATTAATTCAATTCCATAGGGGGCCACTATCTCAGCTAAGGGGGACATATACACATTTAAAAGTGTGGGGCTAAGGGAGGAGCCCTGTGGAACCCCACGCTGCAAGGGTATTGCGATGAATGGCATTCCCCTTCAAATACCTTAAAACACCTTTCCTGAAGGAAGGATTCTAGCCATGAGAGGGCTTTTCCAGAGACTCCGATTTTGTTTAGACGGGCTAAAAGGATACGGTGATTTACCGTATCGAAGGCGGCGCTGAGGTCTAGGAGGATAATGGCCACATTGCCACCTGTGTCCAGGATCCTCCTAGACTCTTGAACCACCTTAAGAAGTGCCGTCTCCGTCCCTTGTCCAGGGTGGAAGCCTGTTTGAGAAGGATGGAGTAGGTTAAAGGCTTCCAGAAATGAAGACAGTTGGTGGTTTACAAATCTTTCTGCCAGTTTACTGATACCCGGGAGAAGGGAGATGGGGCGGTAGTTGGATAGGTCTCCAGGGTAGTTTTTTTTAACAATGGTTTGACCATGGCCATTTTCCAGTCCCGTGGGACTGGGCCTGCTTCGATCGAGGAGTTGATCAAATTGATGACTGGAGTGGCGATAATGGGCAGGACTGATTTCAAGATGTTAATTGGGACAGGATCAAGCGACAAGCCACTTGTTATTGCATTGAGGAGGGGGGGTAACAATTCCCCAGTGAGCGGGGTGGAGGAAGAGAGTTCAGGAGTAGTGCCTTGAGAGGAAGGTTTAGTTGACGATAGTGGTTCGGAGATGGTGATGGGTGGGAGACCCAGAAGAATCTTTTGGATTTTAGTGTGGAAGAAAAATGCAAGTTCTTCACAGCGGGGCCCTGATGCATTTGCGGCAAGAGGGGGGTCAGGGGGTTTCAAAAGAGTTTTGACAATTCTTAAAATCTCTTTCGATGAGTTAGGAGATGCAATAATTTTCTCTGCGTAAAAAGCTGTTTTAGCTGCCTTTAGAGCAGATTTATAGGCTTTAATGAAGGCCCTGTATTTAGTTTTTATCTCTGAATCAAAGTCTTTTCTCCATTGTCTCTCCTTTTTTTTACAGCTCTGTTTGAGTTTTAGGAGCTCTGGGCTAAACCAGGGATGATTGATTGATCCTCTTTTTTGAGTTACGTATTTCCTGGGGAGAACTGTGTCCAGTGAGTACTCTATCCACTGGTTGAACTCTGGATTCGCTGTAGTGATGTCAAGGTTAGTGGGAGGTAAGGTAGACCTTAGTGCTTCCGACCATTCATTTATCTCAAGTTTGGACCAGTGTCTTGTCTGCGCTCTACAGAAGGGTTTGGTCGGGCCTGGGAGGGGGGCACTCCAAGTAAATGGTACAGTAAAGTGGTCTGACCACGGGACAGGGCTCGGATCCATGGTGATTAAGTCTGTAATATTTGAGAAAATTGGATCAAGCAGGTGTCCCTTTATAAGGGTGGCTTTTTGGATTTTTTGAACCATTTCGCATGTCTCAAGGTCTTGAGCCAGATCCATAGCTATCGTGTCTTGTGGGTCGTAGAAATGGAGGTTCAGATCTCCCAATATGGTGAAGTTGGAAGCTGAGCTGGCGAGGTTTACAACCGTTTCTAGCAGTGTCCTACGGAATTGTCCTAAGGATCCTGGTGGACGATATACTAGGAGCCCCGAGAAGGAAGCTGAGGGTGACAGGGTGATAGAAAAGTGGACGTTTTCGCAGTCAAGTAATGGGCTGCCTAGCAGGCGACAAACTAGATGTTTCTTATAGAGGATGGCAAACCCTCCTCCTACATTCCCTGTTCGGTTAATGTGCTGAATCAGGTAGCCCGGAGGCAGAGCCTGGACTATGTCTGAGCCTGAGCTGGGTCCTAACCATGTTTCTGTGAGAAACAGTACATCCAATGCCGAATCATGTAATAGGAATGAGATCTCTAAAGCATGTTTAGGCAAGGAGCGGCAATTCAATAGTGCCATATTGAGCTTATACTCTGATTTCTGTCTATTCTCCGCTGGCTTAATTAATTGGTAAGGACAGTATTGGCATTGATATCGATTTTGTGCAGGGTCTAACGAGTGTTTACACAAGGCGGTAGGAGAAATAGTGGAGTCTCTTAATTGCAAAAGGAAGGAGCGCGAATATGTAACTGGAGCTGGCTTGGAAATGGCAAGGGTACTGGTCCCTGGGCCCATCCTGGCGCGGACGGGCGCAGACGGGCAGGACTCTGGCATGACTCCGGCGTGAGTCTGGCACGTCCGCAGGTCGCGTCCGCTGTGCCGAGGGAGGCCTTACCCTTTTATATGCAGCTAGAGCGCCACAGAGCACTTAGTCACAACCAAGATGGCCGCTGTGAAAGCTTCGGCTCCCCGGGACCAACTCTCAGCATCAATGCTCAGCTGAGAGCGGCCCAGGCAGCGGTGAGATGAGGCTAAGTATCTGGCAGGTAAAACGCTTATTAATCAAGCGGAGTGACAAACACAAAATAAAGTAAAGTAAAACGCTTATTAAATCAAGCAAGGTTAACAGTAGCAAAGCTTAGGACACTCGAGAATTTTAAAACAGATGAGGGAGGACCTCCCGGCTTCCGCCTCAAGAGGGTGAAAAATGCACAGCACTTGAACACAACTCCAAAATTCCTTGAAGTGCGTGACATTGCATTTGGTTGTGCTGCCTTCTCTTCAATAAAGGCATTCAACTTTCCTCCTGTGGCTCTTCAAATGGACGAGTGTGTTTAGTGGATTTACAGTGACAGTGTCCGGTCGCGAAGAAGCCCGCTGCAACTTCAGCAGATCCTGCACCTTGAAGACATCGGGTGCACAGGAGCGGAAAGGCTGTATGGAGGTGATTCACTAGCAGCACAACACTGAGCAAGGTTGCCCTCACCCACTGGGGTTTTAAAATATGGACAACTTTACAGACTGTGGCAGTACCCACTGGGGCGAACGGTGAGGGACTACGAGCTCCTTCAAACACAAAGAGTTGGAGGGTCTGTTGACTAACACACAGCAAAGCATCACAGTGACGTCCTACATGACGAGGCTCCGCCAAATGGGTGGGCTGATAGGATATCGATCATATTTTTGTGTCATGTGACCACTTGGTCTGGGTTAGTGCAATGCTTAGGTGTGGTCTCCTATACAAGACCTTATAGACTCAGCTCTGTTAGTCAACAGACCCTCCAACTCTTTGTGTTTGAAGTAGTTTCATTAGGGGTATTGAGTTTGGATGGTCTATAAAGATAGTCCCCTTGACCCTCCTTAACCTTTGTTTTCCAGGACTACGAGCTCCAGCATGCCATCTGGCACACGCCTATATGGGCGGAGCTTGGTAAATACTTATCAGGGTGTTCCCCAGCTTACCTGCCTGTGTTTGTTCCAGTGCCCGTGAGCAAGAACATTTGTTGTTCGAAACACGTTGGGCAAGATTCCTTGAAGCGCGTGACATTGCATTTTGTTGTGCTGCCTTCTCTTCAATAAAGGCATTCAACGTTCCTGCTGTGGCTCAAAAAATGGACGAGTGTTGAGTGGATTTACGGCGGCCGTGTCCGGTCGCGAAGAAGCCCGCTGCAACTTCAGCAGGTCCTGCACCTTGAAGACATCTGGTGCACAGGAGTGGAAAGGCCGTTTGGAGGTGATTCACTAGCAGCATAACACTGAGCAAGGCTGCCGTCACCCACTGGGGTTTTAAAATATGGACTACTTTACAGACTGTGGCAGTACCCACTGGGGCGAACGGTTTAGGGACTACGAGCTCCAGCATGTCGTCTGGCACACGCCTATGTGGGCGGAGCTAACCATTTAAGTCATGCATTTATTCCTCAGCCTTAGAGGAATAAGTGCATGACTGAAATGCTGATCACTCCGTCCTTTCCTTATTATAGTAAGGATTATATATATTTATATAAAATATACAAGACATCTACACGTCGTTTCCATTGCTGGATGGCCAAACATGGGATCCCAGCCCCCAGAGTTTGGATTTCCTTCTGGAGGCAATCCCCCCAATGAATCTCGAGGCGCTCGAAAGAATCTCCTCAAAGGTAAAAAGTGGCTCGACCAGAGACCCAGCACCTCTTCACATCCTGAAACAAGTTGCCACAACCATCTTCCCCACTATATTGGAAATTATCAATGCCTCACTTACCATTCGAGTGGTCCCCCCTCCCTGGAAGAAAGCTATGGTGAAGGCACTCTTAAACAAGCATTGGCATAGCCAATAGGTCTCACCCTTGGGACCTTTTAAGTATTTAGTTATGTAGTAGAATATCCTTGGCGCAACAACATCAACTGTTGCATGGCTAAACACTTTTAAGGTCCCAAAGGCAAGACCTATTGGATATGCCATTGCTTGTTTTTCCTGCTTTCATTTTTTATGAACATTTTATTTTGAAAGCAAAGAATCATCAATCTTGCTCAGAGAGCATTCTGGGAGCATTATACATAGCCTCATATTGCTAAACCTATACTGGACCACTCTCAGTAGTGCAGTCGGAGCTTACAACATTTACTTAAAGCGCTAACCCTAATAATAAAGGCTTTCAATTAATGAACCATAAGGAAAATGCTACTTACCAGTATGCATCTGTTCTTGGCATGTGGAGCTGCAGATTCGTACACTATGCATAGATCGCCATCTGGCGTTGGGCCTGGATGTTTGCACTTGTTTTTGTCTTGGAGAAGTCTTTGAAGTCACGAGATAGGTGACTCCTCCTTTGGATGATAGTGCGCATGGGCATCGGCTCCATCTTCAGTTTTACGAAAAGGTTTTGTTCTTTCAATGTAATAAAGGAGTGCTCTTTTTACATCAAGAGTATGTAGAGCTCTTTCTGCGACTGTTTGTGGTTGCAAGAAGAAAACTGGCAATTCCACAGACTGATTGAGGTGAAAGGGAGAAATAACCTTAGGAAGGAATTTTGGATTGATTTTAAGACCACTTTGTTATGATGGAGTTGTAAAAACGGTTCTTGATTAGGGAGTACTTGTATCGCACTAACTCTTCTAAGGGAAGTAATGGCCACAAGGAAAGCGAGTTTCCATGTAAGAAATTGTAACTTACATTTATGTGGAGGTTCCAATGGGAGGCCATTAGTCTTGTGAGAACAATATTCAAATTCCATACAGGTGAGGGTGGTACCCTGAGAGGAATTATTCTTTTGAGACCTTCCATAAAGGCTTTGATGGCAGGTACTCTGAATAACGATAGATGTTGCCTATTTTGTAAGTAGGCTGCAATGGCAGCAAGGTGAAACCTAATAGATGTGTATGCTAGGCTAGACCTTTGAAGATGCAACAGATAACATATGATGTGTTGAATAGACACATCTAATGGACTGATATAGTTGTTGTTACAGTATATAACAAATCTTTTCCACTCTGCTGCGAAGCAGGCTCTAGTGGTGGCGTGTCTTGCTTCCTTGATAACGTTCATACAGTCAGGGGGAAGGTTAAGGTAACCAAACTCAAAGACCTCAGGAGCCAGAGCGCTAGGTTGAGCTGTGCTGGGTCTGGGTGTCTGATCTCTCCACGGTTCTGAGTTAAGGGGCATGGGGAGAGTTGTAGCTTTAGGTGTGGGAGTACTGATAGTTCCAGCAATATTGTGTACCTACGTTGTCTGGCCCATGTTTCAGCAACCACCAGTGGAATGAGTGGGAGAGGCGGAAAAGCGCATGCAAATCTGCCTGACCAATTCATCCATATCGCATTGCCTTTGGACAATGTGTGTGGATATCTGGTGGCGAAGCTTGGGCATTTGGCATTTTTGTGAGTGGCGAAGAGGTCTATATCTGGTTGTCCCCACATGTGGAAAAACGGTTGAAGAACTTACAGATGAAGCTCCCACTCATGAATCTGTTGCGTTTGACGACTTAACAGATCTGCTATATTGTTCTGGACTCCTGGAACATGTTGTGCTAGGAGAAAAATGTTCTGGGGAATAGCCCATCTCCATATATTTTGTGCTAGTTTGGAGAGTTGTAGGGAAGTGTGTCCCGCCTTGCTTCTGCATGTAATACATTGCTGTCATGTTGTCTGTTCAGACTAGGACAGCGTTGCCTGATATTTGTTTTCGGAATGCTTTTAGGGTTAGGAATATGGCTAATGACTCCAGATGGCTGATGTGGAGTGGTAGACCTGGCACCATTGGCGTGGGTCTCCCTTCCATTTTTGCTGTTGCCTCATGTATTTTTAGCTGGTGTTAGATGCTTTGGGCACTGTGCCACTGCTATCCAGTGCCACAGTGCAAGTGCTGACTGGGCAAGTGCACCCACTTGCCAGTCCCTAAACATTCCCTTTATATCAGTCACCCCTATGGTAGGCCCTAGGGCAGGTTGCATTTTAAGTATAAGGTAGGACAAGCCCTGATGTGTGTGGCATGTCTTAATTTTGAACTACAGCCATTTTCGTTTTTCACTATTGCAAGGCGACCTGTTCTCCTACCTGTTCTCCATAGGCCCATTGGCTGTTAGATTATTACATGTTTATAATTCTCTCAGAGAAAATGGTAGAAATTAGAGTTAAGTATGCTTGACCGATAAAATGCATCTTTTAGTGAAGTTGGTTTTAACATTCTGTGTTTGCAAATACCACTTTCAGAAAGTAGGTATTTGCTTGCCTAACCTTTCAAGCCTGCCTCTGCTAGGTCATGTATTCCTTTGTCTGGTTTTGTGAGTGACAGGGCTGGGGGATTCCAAGAGACAGGCAGAGTCAGCCCAGCGGTGAATAGGGAGATCTACATCTAGATGGGAGGGAGGAGCTGCACCTGGACCTTGAATAGGGCTGTGCCTGACTTCCACAATACTGGCTCCACCCCCTGGGGAGCGGCTGATGTCTCTGCCCTGCACAATGAAAGAAGAGAAGGAGTCCTGTAACCAAAGTGCTTCAGGACTGTACTTGCCTTCCGCAATGCTGGCTCCACCTCCTGTGGGGCGTCTGATGTGCCTGCCCTGTACTGTGAAAGGAAAGGAGAAGTCTGGTAAACAGAGTGCTTCAGAACTGGTTTGGACTGGGCAAAGGCCCCCCTCCTCTCAGAGAACAAAGGATTTAGGGGTATAAATATTGGGACCCTGATCCCAAGAAATTAGATCACTTTGGACCACAAGAAGAAACCTTTGCTGAGGGGAGGAACCTGAAGAAACTGAGGAGAGACTATCCCTAAGCTGAAGTGCTGCTTGAGGGATTGGCCTGCAGTGGTTGCCTGACTGCCAAAGAAAGGAGAAAAAACTTTGGGTGCTTTACTTTCAACTTGTGAAGGATCTCCAAGGACCTGGAAAAGAGCTGGCCTCCTGCAGAAGTCTCAGGGACAACAGACTTCACCTACCTAAAAATATCCCTGAAGTGCCTGCAGCTGTACTGGACTTTGTGGGGGATTTGACTGTCGCAAGGAGCTGGAGGCGCGACTCAAGATCGAGAAGCGTGTTGCAGAACTGCCGCTGCTGCTTCACAACACGAAGCGCCCGCTTCAAGAGAATCAAGGTCGCCGCAGACGCCGACGCATCACCGAGAAGCGTGGCGCAAGAGAGAAGGACCGACGTCGCCGCCGCATCTCCGAGAAGCGTGTTGCAGGGCCTGTCGCGGTTCATCGCCAGAGAAGAGGATTGACGTCGCCGCAGACTCCACCGCATCACCGGGAAGAGTGTTGCAGGGCCTGTCGCGGCTCGCATCGTTGTGGAATTAACTTGCATCGCCAGTAGAGAGGAACGATGTTGCCGCAAACGCTGCTGCATCGCTGGGAAGCTTGTCGCAGGGCCAGTCGCGGCTCGCATCTACTAAAGTATCTCACATCGCCGGAGAAGAGGATCGACATTGCCGCAGACACCGACGCATCACCGGGAAGCGTGTTGCATCAAGGACAGAGCGTCATCTTCATTTCTTTGCACCCGAACTTCACCACATTTCCAACGCTGCAACATTGCTTGTTGTGGAAGCGCAACGCATCGTAGGGTACATTGACACAAAGTGTTGTATCTTAAGAACTGAACTGAACTAAGCTTAATCTACCATCCTAAAGTACCAGTATTGTGTATTTTTGTCGTTTGTCTTGTGGTAACTCGATATAAAGTATACTTATGCTTAACACACCGCCTCTGAGATAAGCCTGTCTGCTCGTGCCAAGCTACCAAGGGGGTGAGCAGGGCTTATTTTGGGAGTGTAATCCCCTTATCCTGACTAGAGGCAAGGGTCCCTATTTGTCACAAGTACCTACCTGTGCCAACTAGAGACCCCCAAATTTAACATGGATGTAATTTTTGTTACGTAGTCCACATGCCCTGAATGGTGTGATGCAATAGATGAGCTCCCCAACCGGAGAGCGATGCGTCCGCTGTGATGACTACCTGTGGAACTGGCTCTATGAACGGTCGCTCCTTCGAAAGGTTTTTGGTGTTCCACCACTGCAGAGATCGATAAGTGCGACCGCCTACCAACACCAGATCGGTTAGCTGACCTTGAGCCTGGTTCCATTGTTGTGCTAGGCACTCTTGTAGAGGACGCATTCGGAGTCTTGCCTGAGGCACTATGAATATGCAAGAGGCCATCATCCTTATGAGCTGCATGAACACTCACTCAATCACTCAATCAATCAATCAATCATAGCATTTGTAGAGCGCACTACATACCTGTGAGGGTCTCAAGGCACAAGTGGGGGGGAGCTGCTACTGTTCGAAGAGCCAGGTCTTGAGATGTCTTCTGAAGGTCTTCGATCTGCAATAGGTGGATGGGGAGGGTGTGATGTGGCTGAGTCGAGGGATGTTGAGGATCAAGCGTGCGGAGGCGTTCTGGATGCGTTGGATCAGTTTCAGGAGTTAGGCTGGGGCTCCTGCGTAGAGTGCGTTTCTGTAGTCCAGTCTACTGCTGACAAGGGTCTGGGTGACCGTCCTTATAATTTCGTTGGGGATCCACTTGAAGATCCTGCGAAGCATGCAGAGGGTGTTGAAGCAGGAGGAGGAGACAGCGTTGACCTGCTTAGTCATGGAGAGGGTAGAGTCGAGGATGACCCCTAGGTTGCGTGCTTGGTCAGTGGGTGCTGGGGGTGTTCCTAGTGTAGTCGGCCACCAGGAGTTGTCCCAGGCCGAGGGGGTGGGTTCGACGATGAGGACCTCAGTCTTGTCTGAGTTCAGCTTCAGTCGGCTGTTCGTCATCCAGTCGTCGAGCTGGAAGAGAGTGTTGAGGCTGAAATTTGGTTATTAGGGTTTGCATGCTTGCTATTCCGGCTGGACTGGGATAAGCTAGTGGTTTTGATGTGCCTATTGTGGCACCTAGGTATTGTTGTATGTGGGACGGTTGCAGGTGAGACTTTGCGTGATTTACTGTGAACCCTAAGTTGGTAAGTAGTTAGTTTAACAGTAGCGTGAGTGTGATGTACACACTGACTATATGAGCTGGCTTTTATTAGCCAGTCGTCTAGATATGGGAAGACATGAATGTGTTGTCTTCTGAGATGAGCTGCAACTACCGCAAGGCACTTGGTGAATACTCGAAGTGCTGTGGTGACTCCGAATGGGAGTACTTTGAATTGGTAGTGTTGCCCGTTCACTACAAACCTGCGGTATCTCCTGTGAGATGCGTGAATGGGAATATGATAGTAGGCGTCCTTGCGATCTAGAGTGGCAAGGAAGTCGCCTTGTGAAAGGAGAGGAAGAACCTGTTGAAGTGTGACCATGTGGAAATGGTCTGATTGTATGTACAGGTTTAGGGGTCTCGGGTCTAGAATAGGTCTTAGTGAGCAGTCCTTTTTTGGAATGAGAAAATACAGAGAGTAAAGTTCTGTGTTTTGTTGATGCAGTGGAATTGATTCTATTGCACTCTTCTGCAGGAGTGAGATGACTTCCTGCTTGAGCAGCGATAGATGTTCTAACGCCTTTGGACGCTGTCTGGGTGGTATGGTGGGGGGGTGGAGGCAAGTTCTAGACAGTAACATGACTGAATGATTTGTCTCACCCACCTGTCTGTGGTAATGTTGTTCCAGACAGGAAGGAAATGCTGTATTCTTCCCCAGACCGGGGTGGAATAGTCTGGAGGGAGTGGAGGGAAGTCATTGGGTAGGTGTGGAGGCAGATCTGGTATTATTGGTCTTGCCTCTACTTTTGTTATTGTTGCCTCTGTACTCGCCTCTCTGGTAACCTCTGGTGAATGTAGACTGAGTAGGAGCCTTGTAAGAGATGGAGGGGTTGTCAGAGGAGTAGCCTCTGGAGGTGCCCTTGTAGAAGGAGCGACAAAAAAAACGTCTGGGAGCTTGCGATTGTAATGCTCCCATGGATTTGGCTGTGTCTGTGTCCTTTTTCATTTTTTCTAGTGATGAATCGACGTTCGGTCATGTAAGTATTCCTGATCGAATGGTTGGTTTAGAATAGAAGTTTGAACTTCTGGTTTAAACCAAGAAATGCGTAGCCAAGCCTGTCTACGCAGAAGGACAGGTGTGTTGACTGCTCTAGAAGCGGTGTATGCTGCGTCGAGATCACAGCAAATGGAAGTCTTAGTGATCACTTTTCCTTCTTGTATAAGGTAATTGGCCCTGTTTTTAGGTCTTGTGGCGTTAACCACGCGAAAGCACGGTCTCGCCAGAAACCTATTGTCACTGGCTTTGCTTCCCAGGAGACGGGCACGCGCGAGCTCTGGAATGGGATCGGCGCGTGCCGCACGCAGAATGAAACACACGCGCGCACACACCCATCTCCTCTCTCCACTGCAAGCCTGCTGGTTACTTTCACTTTCCCTCCCCCCTACCAGTCATCGGGCTCTTTTTACACACCCTCGCACACATACATACTCACACACACACATGCGCACACACAGGCACAGACACACTCGCACACACAGACACACACACACAGGGACACACGCGCACAGACACACACACAGACACACGCACATACACGCGCACACATCCCCCCTCAAACCCCACTCACCGGGTTCTTTTCGCGTGTCCCTCTCTCCCTCGGCAGTCAGCGGGTCATTCTTAGTAGCAGGTTGGGCTCTCCACGAGCATGGAAGCCCCACTAGCTGAGACGAAAATCTTCCGGCTGACGGGCACAGGAGCGCTTCAGCACAGGAGCGCGGGGTAGGCTCCCATCTGCTTCCTGCCTTTTTGCGGCCCCGCCCCCGTCCCAACACAGGTTGCCTGGCTTCCTGTTCAAGCCGGGCTGCGGCGGTGAGTTTTTAATATCTTTTAGTAGCTGTCTGTAAACGGGAAATACGTTTTATTTTTAAAAAGAATCTGTGTGAAGATTAAATGCTTCGGACAGAGGTATTTTAAGTGGAGTTTTTTTTTTACAGAGCCAACTCTCTAATTGCAAACCTCAGCAAAAAGCTTCTCATTAAAAGGGTCCTTAACTGCACAGAGAAACATGATCCGTCCCTGTTTGGACGAGAACAGCCGTGTGCTGAAATCTTAAAAGATGAAAATTTTGCTTTAGGATTCATGAATCTGATTATAATGATTCTAACTTTGATTAGATGTCTGATTACCTGTACATATGACGGTGAAAGTAAACCTGTATTTCAGCAGTCAAATTGACTATACATTGGACGTTCATAAACATATATGGAGCCATCCAGTCAAATGAAGGGACACAACAGAAGTGTAAAATTAATAAATCTTTCAAAAAATATTTTTAATTCATTTTGCACTAGGCACCAGGCTAGTCTGCCAATTTTCAGTTCTGTTAGTATTGCAACTCCTAGCATATGCTTTGCTTGTTCTTCAGAGGAATACAGCAGTTAAGTACACTGATAGGCACTTTACTCTTTCCAAAATGCAAGCCAATCCTTTTACGCATAGGGCAGTGCTTCTTCTTAGACAAGGGTATTTTGAGTCTATCATTCCGCATCCGGGGCTCTGTACATGGGCCAACTATTGAATGCATTAAATGGGACTAGCCCTGCTATTCCTCAGCAGTGGATTCTCTCTACCAGAGCTTGTGAGAGATGAGAATTGCACACATCCATGACAAGTCTTGTGCCCCCTAATCATGTGACTTGACCCAGGCTTTGCTGCTGCCTGGATTTGCTTATAAGCTGCCATAGCCTGAAGCTCTTTGTTAGTGCATTGATGTTGGAACCTCTGTGTACTAGAACTCTTGTTGCCTGTTTTCTTGACCAGTTCCTACATTGCGTCTACCAGAGTCTGTGTCCTGTTCCATTGCAGCTTTCTGCAGATCTTCTCCTAGCTCTCACAAGCGTTTTGCCTCTGGGCTGCTCCTTTTCTAATTTGTTCCTGGTTTAGTCCATCTGCTTTAGCTAACATTTCCCTTTGCTTATTAATTTGGTTTCTATTATAGCTCTTGTATTTGCGCTGGTGTCATATTCTTAACTGATTCTTCAAGTGCTCTCAGGGACACCACCACATCACTCAAGGACACCACCACATCACTCAAGGACACCACCAAATCACTCAGGGACACCACCAAATCACTCAGGGACACCACCAAATCACTCAGGGACACCACCAAATCACTCAGGGACCACACCAAATCACTCAGGGACACCACCACGTCACTCTGGGACACCACCACGTCACTCTGGGACACCACCACGTCACTCTGGGACACCACCACGTCACTCTGGGACACCACCACGTCACTCTGGGACACCACCACGTCACTCGGGGACACCACCACATCACTCGGGGACACCACCACATCACTCGGGGACACCACCACATCACTCGGGACACAACCACATCACTCGGGACACAACCACATCACTCAGGGACACAACCACATCACTCAGGGACACCACCACATCACTCGGGGACACCACCACATCACTCGGGGGCACCACCACATCACTCGGGGGCACCACCACACCACTCGGGGGCACCACTCGGGGGCACTACCACATCACTCAGGGACACCACTAGATCACTCAGGGACACCACCACGTCACTCTGGGACACCACCACGTCACTCTGGGACACCACCACGTCACTCTGGGACACCACCACGTCACTCTGGGACACCACCACGTCACTCTGGGACATCACCACGTCACTCTAGGACACCACCACATCACTGTAATACACCACCACATCACTCATCCCAACCACATCATCACTCAGCACCACAACAGCACTGTCCTTGCTTGCCCAAGATCAGAAAGCAAGCACACCGAACCAGCACCTCCTCACCACTTCTTGTCAGCCAATAGGAACCCCCATGCCCAGCATACACAGAGAACTACACTGCTATGGCACAGGACTACCAACTTCCTGCCTTCCTGCCCCTAAAATGTTACCCCGCGGTGCAGCCACAGGACAGTGGCTACAATGCCCGTGTCTGCCCCGCAACACGTTGTTCCTGCCATGGAGGTTTCCCACAACCGGGTGCAGTTAATAAGTACAGGGACCCAAAGATATGTGGCATCGCAGAATAAGAACGGACGTGGTACAGGTAGGCTTTTTTTAAAATGTATTAGTTTTCACTTTTATATAGCGCAAACTTTACCCGCAGTGCTTTAAATCAGCATGCTTATAACAAGCAAGACTAGCACTCTATATTACTTCCAACTTTGCTTAGCATAAGCAACAGCTAACCATTCACAAACAATGTTTATATACCAATTGCAAATAAAAAAATAATAATAATGCAAAGCATTGTCATTTACAATACCAGTAACTCAAACTTTAATGCTGCGAGACCTATTGCATTGTAAATGCTTGTTATATTTGTCTGGGAGGTGCTGTAATAGGGTCTCTAATTCATCGTAATGTGCCCTATCGTACCTGGCTAACAAAGCTAGAGTGTTGTCAATACGCCATATGGTAGCAGTTTGGGACGCTGTTCTTTTGCCAGAGGCGTCGATGAGTTTGGACTCTTTATTAGGGGGTGGAAATGTCTGAGAATTGGCTCTTTTCCTAGCGTTGGAGACTACTAATGAATTTAAGGGTACGGGGCCTTTAATATAAGCTGGGTCTGCAGGGGCAGCTTTGTATTTTTTCTAGATCCTGGGGTTGAAAACTCTAGCCCTAACAGGATCTTTAAAAACCTCGGGTGCATGCTTGATGACCCCTTTTAGTGTAGGCATGGTAGAGGTGGTCCTTTGTGACTTGTCAAAAGTGTCCATTAGGAAATCCTCTTCCACTGGGTCTGTGTGTAAGTTAACACCGTGGTATTGGGCAGCTCTGTAGAGTAGCTGATTAAATCCTGTTGTGTCCTCTGAAGGTGAAGGTCTAGAGGGGTATACATCCTCCTGTGGAACATCAGGGACTTCTGGAGTGTTGTAAACATCCCAGGGGTCAGGAGAAGAAGGTTGGCTAAAGTCTCCTGTTGGCTCTTCACCTGCACCCTCCCCTGTGTTATCTGAACTATCATCCTCGTCCTTTGGTGGCGGAGATGGTGTAGGAAAATGGTGTGGTGGGGGAGGTGCAGGAGAAGGTGGAGGAGGTGACGGAGAAGGAATTCTAAGTGGAAAAGTGACAATGTCTTGTTTCTTTGGTGGTGGAGCCCGTGCAGACGTATCCAATGGTCTCTTCTTTGAGCTCAGGATGAGCGGACCAGTTTTAGGGTCTTTTATAAGAGTCTTTTATTTAGGATCTGCCATAAAAAGCTCTTCTGATGGATGCTGGACTTTCGGCACTGACTTTTTAGGTTCGGCTGTCTTATGGGGCACCAGCTCTGGAACCGTTTTGTCTTTTGGCTTGGAACCGTGAGGTTTTACAGTCTCTGTATGTGGAACCGGTGTTTGCTTGGGTTCCGAAGGTTTTTTCAGTTCTGAAGGTTTTGGCTCCAAAGGTTGTTCCGAACCTTTAGGGAGCGGCTTTTTGCTCGGCTCCAAGTGTTTTTTTCAGAGTCGAAGGGTCGGTAATTGTTGGTTTTGGTGCCGAGTGCTTCGATGTAGAGGCAGTGTTCGTCACAGAGGAGGAGGGCGTTTTCTTTTTCGGTGGCGGTAATTGACTTTCCGTACAGACGGCCTGATGCCTTAATAGGCTTCTTCGACGAGCCCGAGGGAGGGGCATGGGAAGCAGTCTCTCGTGTGCACCACCTGGGCCCGAAGGTGTAGGTGTGATCAAAGCCTTTTTGGATGGTGTGTGTAGGGGTTCGGGGTCCCTCTTGAAGAAGTCATCGGGAATGGATGTCGACGAGCGAGCCATTGTTCCTCGATCTTGACGATCTCGAATGGTCTTCTTAGAGCGGGAGGAGGCACAAGCTGCACAGTCTCTGGCCTCTTACTCCCGTGAAAGGCACAGGTTACGCACCTCATGCAGATCGGTGTGGGGAAACTTCAACCCACATAGAGGACACTTCTTGAATGGTGTCTTTTCCATGAACCAGATGCTAGGGCCCAGGTAGGCCTGAAGGCCTTTGTCGGCGATCGGAATCGAGGACTTCGACGTTGGAGAGATGCGCGACGACTAGGGTTCGCGATCGAAAACAATACCGTAGAAAGGGGAAATGATTGCGCATCGAAAATTATATCGGTAACAGCACCAAACTGGAGCACGAGAAACACATCCGAGCCCGATGGCAGAAAAAACAATCTGAAGACGGAGCTGATGCCCATGAGCACTATCATTCAAAGGAGGAGTAACCTATTTTGTGACTTCCAAACACTTCTTCAAGACAAAAACAAGTGCAAACATCCGGGCCCAACACCAGATGGCGATCTATGCATAGTGTGTGATCTGCAGCTCATGTGCCTCGAACATACAAGTTTGAACATCATTAACATATGGACGAAAATATGACCTTCACGGCAGACAGTGCCCTTCCCTGATCCATAATGCGGTACTGGCAGCCAAATGGTTTGTGCTGCAACGGGGTTGGGCCTACTTGTCCAAAGGACAAAATGCACATGACAACTTGTTGGTCTTGACCCCAAGCAATATGTTCTGGGCGTCGGACTATAGGAATTAAACATCCCTAGGAAGAGAACGTGAAACTGAAGGACTCTACACTCTCAATTAAACAGAAAGAAAAAACTAAGCCTTCCAAGCCTCAATTCAAAAGAAGAAGGTTGCTGTACTTAAGATCAGGCATGCCCCAGGTATTGAGGGCTAATTCTGAGCGGGGACTGGGCAGTGACAATGCTGGACAGCGCAGCATAAGTCAAAATAGTTCACCAGAACCTGATGGGATTGTCTGGTGGAATAAGCGCTGACACCAGGGTAAGTGTCTCATATTGTCTATACAAAATAGAACTCCAATTGGAGGGGGACATCCCCAGAACAATCAATGCTCTCTTTTGGGAGGACTTAACACATAGTTACGATATTCTTTTGGCTGAAATGATTGGTCACCTGGTTTTGTAATGGAGTACCCAAACAGGAAAAGTGTAATTTTATTTGCTTTCTCCGACCTAGTTCCTGAATCAGTCAAAATTCATACGCCAAGGAGTAGGCGTTAGCACTAGCTCCTCTGTTATCTTGCAACCAGATGAGGTGAGGTGACTTTTGCCCTTACCATGAAACACCACTGAGGACAACTTCAAAGGCAGTATCTAATTAAGTATGAAGCTAAAAAACAAGTTAGGGAAATCCTCGAACAACTTCAACACCATGGTGCGATCGAAAATTGCACCATATCAATCAATCAATAATATTTTTTTTTGATTCAGACCTCAACTGAGGTCCACAAATACAATTACATAAAAAGATGTTAGATTATATTTTAAAAGCAATTTTTGAAAACTCTTTATATAAGATAAAACAGGTTCAAATAGTTTGTGGTCTGCACAAACAACATACGATAGTCAAAACTATTAGATACGTGCACCCTTTTTTAAAATAGCTTTCAGAAACTCTTTAAAAACTTAAACAAGTTATAGCAAACAAATTCATTGGTGGAAGACTTGTACATCGTAATTAGATCTTGAGCTTAAATAGCGTTGTGTCTCAAACGGCTTGGCTTTATGAATCGACACCGAGCCTCTACCAATATCAGATTAGGACAAATTAGTAATAAGTGATAGAGATCTTGTGATCCGCCGTTGCACAAGTCACATTTGCCTAAAGAATTATTAGAGGCGTCCCATCTGGCCGAATATGCTTTGAAAGGGAGAGTAAATAACACTGTGCTCTAACTGGAACCGTAGATAGACTTCAGGAGTTTTATATACAATGTTTTCCAAGAAAAAAATTGCAATGGTTTAGTTGGATACAATATTCTTTATCCATTTCATAGATTATTCTCTGCTGCATATGTTTTAAAATGAGCTCCAGATGCGCTGTAGACCGGGCCTGCAGAAGAGCAACAGTGCAGTGACACCTAATGGGCTTTTATAACATTCCTATTGAAGGTGTACCGAGACACCTCATCTCTAAAAGTCTCCAATTTTAATATATATCTTAATGAGCGAGGAACAGCATGAAAGAGATTAAAGGCCCACCTTATGATATTGGAGACAAATCGAGCAAATGTGCTTGTTAGAGAGAGCTCAAGGTGTAAGGCTTGTACAGGGACTGATTGGGATACTTTTAACAGATTCAGAAGGAAGATCCCTTCCTTTACTTTTATCGCTTGCTATGTTTTAATTCATGTATATTCCATGGCGTGAGATAGAATCAGTGGGATTTTCATGGTGTAAACCTCCAACAAGTAAAATATCTATTGCCGTTGAGCGATAAAATCTCTGTAGTGCCCCGACATGGGAGTCTGCCTTTCACACTAAATGTTTGAGATGGGAAGCGTCTAGTAAATTATGCGAAAAGATACGGCCCAAGTAGATATATTCTTTCACTCTCTCAATTGGGCTACCTCCCAATAACCATGTGAAAGGTGAAATTTACCTTCTTCCACTAAAAGGCAAGATTTCGGTTTTAGATATGATAGGGACCAAGAAATTCTCGTTTGTATTTTGGTTTAGTTCATTTAGATTTCTTTGCAAGCCTATTGGGGTACGATCAAATATTACAATATCATCGGCCAACATTAAGCAATGGATATCGTGTTGTGCTAATTTTGGTGGGGAGTTCATAATTTGAGAAAAGCGCCCCGGTAGATCACTTATGTGAATGAAAATAATATGGGTGCTAGTAGGCATCCTTGTTTCAAGCCATTCATTGTAGGGACTGGATTGGTTAAGCCCTTTTCTCCCCCCATTTGAACTCTACACCATGTTGCTGTGTGCCAGGAGATAATTACTGTAAGAAGATCAGTGGGAAGCCCTAAACACTCTAGCTTATTCCATAATGTCGGTCTGTCCAAGCTATCAAAAGAAGTCGAAAAATTGATAAAAGCAAAGTATAGTGTTAGTGAATTTAACGTAACATTTATTATCAAGGACAGTCTGAAGAATGGCGATGTTATCAGACGTTGAGTATTTTGGGCAGAATGCGCCTGTGTCATATGAATCGCAATATTCGAGAATGCCCAATCTTTTAGATGCACCAAAACGCATGCTGCAAAGATCTTTCCGGTGGCATTAAGGAAGGCTATTTGTCTATAGTTAGATGGGTTCGATCTTGAGCCTTTTTAAATAAAAATTTTAGGAGTGGTACCACTATGCCCCCTCGCCAAGAATGTGGTATTTTCCCAGTCTTAAAACAGTGTTGGAAGAGTGGGGCTAGATATTTACTCCACTCATCAGTATTTGTTTATAGGACTTTATTTGGAATATTGTCCGGGCCCATCGCTTCAGAGGATGTAGCAGATTTTATGAAAGTGGAGATCTGTGTAGCCAAGATATTTGACAAGACCTGATCAAATTGGCCCTTCAGGGTGGCACGCAGGCCGGGACAAACTTGGTCGATTGAGGATATCGGTGTTGTTTGAGCTGATTGTCTAATCCCCATTTGTGTGGCAAATATATTCCAGAAAGTCTTATTGTTTCTGTGTTTTACTGCAATTTGGATGTCAACCCAGATTCAGTTTTTTTTGATATTGCTTATCTTTGTCCTCTCTCACCAAGAGATAGTTTTAAATTCACACATTATTTCTTGTTTTGTACTCTGCACCTCTCTCCCCTATACAATAGAGGAAACTCATAGCTTGGATGACAAAAAAAACCTGCTCCTCTCCTACGGGAGAGTTGTAGCCCACACATGGTACCTTGCGGTCCCAGTGTGAAGAGGAGACCCTATGATGATGCATGACACCCTAGCGTGAGTGAGGGTTCTTATCTTAACACAGTAGTGCTTTTGAGTTAAAAAAGGGTTTGAGTATATGCTCCTCGTTAAATAATAAGGTAGTTTTAAACATGCAGCAGGTTTGCTTTATTTTAAATCTGATGTTTTTTTGAGAAAAAACAATGCTGTGTGTTGTCCTTTAAGGAATCTTTATTTGTTACATCCTTTTCATTCCAGAAGAGATTTTTTTAAATAAGTGTGTATATTAAAGTGAGATGAAAAGTATATTAATGAGGTGAGTAGGTCTTAAGTGTATACTAATGATAATGTGCTCATTGCAATGATGATCCACGCAGCAGTGAGCTAGGACAAATGTATCTCTTATTAGTTACCATCCATGTACATTAATGTGAGATAGATTGTGTAGAGTAGTACATTGGGTGGTGGTAAATACTCCAATAAGACTCTTCTCTTTGAGATACTGCCAGGATGATGGCACAGATCTCGGAAGGCAGATCCAGGGCATTCAATTGTTGCTGCTCAATCGCCAAGCGTGAAGGTTGGACCTGCAAAGATTTGGGTATAAAATCATGCCCTGCTTCTCCGACAGAAGGTCCTCCCGATGAGGTAGCCTAATAAGAGAACAAATGCCCATGCTCAGGAGTTCAGGATACTAGAGTCTCCTTGCCCAGTTCGAAGCCACTAGGATGGCTTGGACCTGGTCGATCCTGATCTCCAGCAGTATTGGCAGTAAGGTGTACAGGAGTCCCAGGTTCTTGTTGAAACGGAACAAGTCTAGGAGTCACAGCTGCTTTGAAAACTCCAACAGGCAGAAAAGTTGACATTGAATGTGCGCAGTGGTAGTTAATAGATTGAGCCAAGTTTCTCCCCATTCTCGGAAGAGACACTGCGCCACCTCCGGGTGTACAAGCCAGTCATGATCTGCAAGGCATCAGCAGCTGATTTCGGCCACCCTGGCTTTAAAAGATCCAGACAGGTGCTGCACGACCAGGATGATGTCCTAGCGCTCCATCCAGGTCCAGAAGCCACCTGGCACAGAGTCCACAACCTCACTACCTTGCTTGTTGCAATATCAGATAGTGGTAGTGCTGTCTGTGAACACCTGTACCAGCCTCCCCTCGATCAGATCAAAGATGTTAATCTCAACCTGAATGGAGGGAAGCTGCAGGCTGAGGACCTCCGCCGCCATCCTCACCAACACAGTGAAGTATGCACTTACCTTCGAGGCAGGTCCAGAGGTGAGACTAGGCCAGCATTTGAGGTTGTGTCCAGTCCACTGGCATCTCCTATCTCCTTGTACCAGCTGTCGTCTTGGTAGGTGTGAAGAAATGTAGTTTATTAGATGGTGTGGTTGTGTGACCTCAGTGTGTAAAAAAGTCACAAACCTGTCTTTGGTCCAGTCAGGCTAGTTTGTCAAACCTTAGCTCAACCCTGGGTAGCTCTGTCTCCTGCAAGTCAGCCTTAAACAAAGGAACACGCATAAAGCAGTTAAACAGCACCAAAACAATTGAACAAGAAAGAAACAGGACTCTCAAGAAATCCACTACCAATTTATTAAATAAAATAAGCTTTTATTTTAAAAGAATTTATAGACACCAAAACGAAAACGATCCACCGGTGATTTGCAGAGATACAATTACACACTAAATCACTGGACTACTGGTCTCTGCTCACAATTAAACAAGCGAATGGTTCTTCTTCTGGTGATAGCCCTCCTTCTGGGCACCCAAACTGCACTCTAACAACTCTTCCGGGTACAGCAGCCTCAGTGCAACTTTTGAGTGTCAGGATTCAGTCTTCCAGGCTGCAGTGAGGTGGTAAGCGACAATCGGGTGATCTGGGCTACCAACATGCCAGGGAGGCTTCTCCAGCTTTTGTTGCTTGGGTACTGGAACGGTAGGTCAGCCAATTGACTATTGATTGTCTGGGCTCAGGGACCGACTTATTCACAAGCAGAACACAATCCTCTCTTCGCTAGCCCAAGGAGCATCAAGTACAGTCCAACTTTGGTGCAGCCTCTCTTTGCCCAGTCCAAGGTAAGCCGGCCAGTTCTTCTTCAGTCCTCTTCTCCAGTCCAGGCAAGTTCTAACTTTTGGGGTTTTGGGGTGCGTTTTATTCCCAAACGTGTCCCTAGGGGAGGCCATGGTTACTAGCCAATCGGCAACTTGGACTCCTGCCACCTGATGACAACTTCCTGTGAAGGATGGCATCTAACTATACCAGAGTGCTCTATTCTACCTACTTTCAAATGGTTGAACCCCTCTCTCAGTGTGAGGAGCTTGGTAATACACCCTAGAGGTGTGGCTACATGCCAAAGGAAACCTGGTCTGATCAGTGTTCTCCCCTCACTGTTCCTGATGCCTTAATGGATACCTTAAGAAAGCAGTTGACCTCATGTGTGCTTGCCTTTTGCCCATCAAAGGAGTGTTCTCCTTTGAGCTTGCATTATGGGCTTGCACCCTGTGTGGCATCGCCTTCCCCTGCAGAACCTTTGCAGATCTTCCTGGAAGTCATTTACCTTCTCTTCAGGAGGCCAGAAGGCTGTCTAGAGGACAGACCTTTGTGTGCAACTATAAACGGGCATTGGAAACCTTGGGCAACAAAATGGCAACCGACCAAAGTTGCACGTTGTTCACCAGTGACATTAAATTGGATTTAACCATTAAATCTGATTTAATGCACTGATTACTTTAATACCATTAAGTACCAACTTTAGTAGCCCCATATAGAAGTTAGCAGGGAAAACAAGTCAGCTTGGAACTCTGCACTCGCAAATAGGGCTACCAGACTTTCAATAGTTAAAACAAAAATGGTTGTTTTTACCATAAAAACATGAAACTACAAGTCCAGCCTTTTAATACAATGCACCCTGCGTTTAGGGCTCAGTAGGCCTGCTTTAGGAGTGCCTTACAAATATTAAAAAAGAAGGCTTGGTTTTGCCATGGCTTGCAATGGCAAAGTCGAGTCAGCAGTGTAAAACTGTTCTGCCAGCCAGCAGGGCAGGCCGGGAGACATGCTTCTGCCCTGTCATTCTCATGGTGGCACAATTAGTGCTGTAATCCATTAACAACACTTTAACTGACATGCTCCAAGTCCAGCTGGTACCATATACTAGAGACATACAAGTGAGCCATGCTATGCCATTTAAGGGGTGAGCCAATTAACCTTGCATCTTCATCACCGACCCAACAGTCCAACTGCGCACTAGGCCTGTTGAAGGCCAGGCGAATCATGTCAGAGCTGGATGGTTAATGTGATCCAAACAGCTCTGGGATTGATTTCGAACGGCAACAATGAGTCAGACAGGACAATGAGGTCCATGCTGTCTGGTGGCACCAACAACGTTAAGTGTGGTGTTGAGAGGACACGCTCCTGCGTAGGACCCAGCATCGGAGTCAGTCCATCTGGAGGCCGATTTAGAGGGTTCAGATGGCAATGGGAGCAGGCTCATTGGTGGTTCCCCAGCTGAAGGCACCTCTCACCTCTGTGGAGCCCGCAGACATGCCAGAGGGAGTTCGGGCCAATCAAAGTGGAGGGCATGGCCACATAATAATCATTAAGTTGGGGAGGGGTCTCAACAGCTCTGGAAAAGTACTGGAGGCATAAAGCAGACCCACCCTCTTGCTACATGGGAGGAGTGCGAGAGCAGGGCCTAGAAGCATGAGAAGGCAAAGTACACTTGAACAACTACTTCTTGTACTTCAACGTACCCAACTTCGATGGCGATGACTTGGGCTTCGAAGATATCCATTTGTGAGACCAACTTCATGACCGGGCCTTGGATCTTTCTCGGGAGCGTCTCAGTGCTGCGCCGATAAGAGCTTCATTGCTCGCTCCAGGACCACCTTCAGGAGCATCGACTGACAGAAGGCACAGGACCTGGAGATGTGGTCTGATCACAGACATACCAAGTGGGGATCAGGAACAGACATATATCTGAGCAATTTCCCATAAGCCTTATATAGGCATCACACACATCACTTACAACGCGGATGCTGCCAATAAGGAGGCGACAGAAGCCACCTGCTGGTGCGCAAAGTACTGCTTAAGATTTTCCAGATCCAGTCTGACACCTGGGAAATATTTTAAAGTGAGGAATCTGTGGTAAGAAGTCTCTATCAGAAATCCCACATCCTCTGGGGAGGAGGGAAAGCCCACAAAGATGTTGTGTCCAGTAATGGCCCTATAAACAGGAGGTACAGAGCAGGCTTTAGTTAAAACTTGTCTTTTACACTAATGATGCCTATGGTAACTATTCAAAAGAACTTTTCAGAAACAGGTACCATTAATTAACTGTCTCAGGTTTGGATAACCTACTTCTTAGATTAATCAAAATACCACTTTGTCTCACTTAATCCATCCACTATCTACTCAATGATTCAAAATAGCACAATTTTTTAGTTAAAACTTGGCATCTTTATTGAACAGCCCAAGTTGAACAGCATGGATAATGTTACCTACAGGTGGTCTGACAACATATTCCGTAAGTTGGCCTTGAGCAGCCATGTGTTCAGGTATAGGAATGCAGCCATCACCCTTATATATGTAAATTCTACTGCTTTCACCTTGGTGAAATCTCTAGGTGCAGATGTAAAACCGAACTGGAGGACTGAAAACTGGCAGTGAGTGGTATCTACCAACAAAATGCAAGTACCTGCTGTGGGACTGCAGGATTGGTATGTTGAAATATGCCTACTGCAAGTCAGGGACACCATAACATTTCCCGCTTTGAGCACCAACAGAACTTGAGCCAGGGACAACATCTGACAAATTTGAAAGCTCTAGCATCCAATGAAGTCTGCCGTCCTTGGGAAATACAGGGAACACCACCCCTACCCAATTTCCTGACCCAACTCCAGCGCACCTTTCTGCAGCAGAGCAGGGCTAACACCTCCTACTGCAGGATAAAGAGATGGTCATCTGACTGAAAGGAATGAGCTGGAGAGATCTGAGGGTGGAGCCTGCTGGAAGGATAAGGCATATCCCCTTTTTTCAAACTGGGACTGGTTTAAAGTTATTGTCATCCAGGCCTGAAGAAAAGAGGATATCTATCCTCTCACTGACTATGCATGAGCTTTGCAGCGGGAGCTAAAGTGGCTTTACAGGTGGTGCTGGATAATAGTGGTAGGGTTGCTGGGTCTGAACATCGCTACCTTTGCTTCTTCCTCCTGATGAGGCTGGGAGGGTTGGAGTTTTCAGAAATTAAATCCTTTCCAGAAACCCTGACATTTCCAAAACCATCTGTAGTCTCTCGACGGTGACTGCAGGTTTGAGATCTGGCTGTTGCTCTCCTCACCTTGAACCTTTCAACAGCCACGCCCACTTTGTCCCACAAGAGACCAGTTCTGTTAAAAGGCGTATCCATCTACGCTGCTTGGGCATCATCTGAAAAGCCCAGTGAGCTGAGCAGAGCATGTCTGTGTAATGGTCAGTGCTTAATTTGTAAAAGGATGTGTACCAGTGTCTGAAGCTCTGCTAAGAAGGCCACAGCAGGTGCAATTAAATATGGGCACGCCAAATATCAAGCATGGTAGTTTTAAATTCACCTCATGCCTCTTTAAACTAGACTGAGGGTCATGGACACATGCCTCATCTTCCTCACTACGAATCGGATGAGGGAAAGAGGAGAAAAAGAATAGAAAAATATCCCTAACCATTGTTTCCATAGTGTCAATCAATGTAAATTCTCAGTCCAATCCGATTCTGCACAAGAGCCCCATTTTAACCTTTAGAGGCTCCACAGTTAAAACAGATAACTACAATCAGCACTTTGTGTCATTACTTCACAGACAGAAACACACGAGCCATATTTATACAGATAAAATACTGTCATGATCATCAAAACACTATTTGGCTCAAGGCCATTAAAGGACAATACAAATACATTCAATCAATACAGAAGTCCCATAGCGCGTCCTTATGAAGACTGCAGCTTTGATCAAATTTAAAATAGCATATGATGGGAGAGGTTAGTTTCGCTAAATGTAATAAAGCAGCATGATGTCATCGAATTTTAACCGCGCGGAGATGAGGTACCAAAAAACCTCTGCGCAGAACACTGTAAATTGAGCAAAATAACAAAGTGGCTCAGGGGTTGGGGTAAATTACAATAGCATGCAGGGAGTGAATCAAACCATCTGCCCTGTTACAGTAAATCAACAAAAAATGGACATTTCTGAGTCTAATACAGGTGAGATAAAATCTATATTGAAAGTTTTGGATTAGAGTCAGATACAGCTCTACGAAGACACAAAGGGCTGAGTGCGCAATCACTGTCTACAGCAAGTCTGCCTTTAAATTGAGCATGCTAGCCCTATAGGTTATGAATGTTCTTTTCCATAATATTTTTAGAAACTGTTCCGAGGACCCTGGGGTTTTCATAATATTGGGAGACACTAAAGTGTGTTTTAAATATAAAAATCATTGAATTCGAAGTACATCATCATGGGCCCAAGCATTCACTCAAAAGGACTTTTGAAAGTCCTGAATCTGGTTGGTGCCAAATTTTATGCCACAATATAATTGGGTTATAGGAAACAAGGGAACCCGAAGGTAGTACACTAGGGACCTTGGGCATTTAACTTATAACAAAAAACAGTGGACCCTAGTAGTTTGGGAGATCAGGGTAAGAATAGACACACACTGGAATAGTATTTATGTCCTTTGTCCAGCCGGACAGGAATTTATTTGGTGATGCACACAATCAGAAAGTAATGTCAAGGGGGCACAGCCAGTGACCTACAGTGAACAAGACAAAACAACAAGTATAGGCAAGAGCGAGCAAATCGGTCTGTATACTTATAATCAGTGAACAGACTTGATTGTTGTTTGAGTGACCATTGTACATAGCATTCACAAGCATATTCAGTACATATGATCCTATTGTGTCGACGACGTTTCGATGCCGAAAAACAAGATAAATGGCATCATCCTCAGGACAAATATATAAATCATGTTTGTCTTGGAATTTTAAACAGTTGCCTTTCATGCAAGGCAGATCCTTAGGGGGGAAGGTAATACAGGTCGAGAGGAGTGGTAATTAGGACCAATGATAGCGTGGATTTCAGGATATCCCGCTTTTGAGTCAATTAGACCGTCCAGATCATGGCTCGAGTTGTGCCTGTTGCAGAATCGCAGGACGCGGCATCTCTGGCGGGGATCGCCGCCAGAGATGCCGCGTCCTGCGATCATTGGTCCTAATTGAACCACTCCTCTCGACCTGTACTACCTCCCCTGACATTGATCCACATTCGGTCCATCACCTGTTTTGTTTGCAAATTCCGCCCTAAGTGCGCTGGGGATGCTCAGACGTGGGTCCCAGGCACTCCACACCACTGGAGTCAAGCTAGCCGGGCTGATGAGAGGTGTTACCTCGAAACCGGTCCGGTCCTCGGATGCTTGATTCCGTTCTGGGAAGGACATGGCTTTTGTAGTTCGGACTGGACTGTTCCCATGGGGCACAGGGTCAGAGCTGATTTGCATATCGCCATTGTCTAACCCAGGGTGGTGTGGAGTGCAAAAAAACGATGGATTTGGGCCCAGATCTTCGGACTGGGTTGAATGTGTGACATTGATCCACATTCGGTCCATCACCTGTTTTGTTTGCAAATTCCGCCCTAAGTCCGCTGGGGATGCTCAGACGTGGGTCCCAGGCACTCCACACCACTGGAGTCAAGCTAGCCGGGCTGATGAGAGGTGTTACCTCGAAACCGGTCCGGTCCTTGGATGCTTGATTCCGTTCTGGGAAGGACATGGCTTTTGTAGTTCGGACTGGACTGTTCCCATGGGGCACAGGGTCAGAGCTGATTTGCATATCGCCATTGTCTAACCCAGGGTGGTGTGGAGTGCAAAAAAACGATGGATTTGGGCCCAGATCTTCGGACTGGGTTGAATGTGTGGCATTGATCCACATTCGGTCCATCACCTGTTTTGTTTGCATTGTCCTAAATGAGGACATGCTGGCAACCAATTATACACACAAAAATGTTAAATTTTTAAACTCCTAAAAGATGTGGTAGCCTTTAAGCAAACTAAGAAAAAAAACGAAAAAAAAAAACAACGTAGGGTGCTCCATTACTGAGGCTCCGCACAAAGATGAGCTTGTTATAGCTCGCACAGTAGTTGGAGGCACAGTGACTGTTGATGCAGTGTCTGTTACCAGCCAAAGTGCCTACAGAAATTATTAAAAATATATTTGGAACCCTTCACAAGAAACAGAGATTTCAACTTCATTGCGTACACAACACTCAAATCAAAGTAGATTCTCAGTTTGCAAGACCCTGAGCTTCACCTTTAGAGGTTCCACAGTTAAAACAGCTAGTACAATAAGCACTTTGTATCTATTAGCTCACAGACAGAAACAAAAGAGCCATATTCATATAGCGATAACACTGCTGTCACCAGAGGTACCAATGGTAATAGTTATAATAGTTAAAACTAGAAGGGACCCAATCTCGCACTGTAGAAATTGTTAAGGTTTAAAACGACTTATCGCCCAATCAGAAAAAATAAGGCATCCCTTATAAGGGTTATATGGTGGTCACAATGTCTTCAATCAAAGTAACACTATGCAATTATTTAAAATTAAAACACTTTATGGGTGCGGTTATAGATTTTATTACATTTGTGTGGGCAAAGACCTGAAAATTGCAGAAAGGAACAAAGATCTTGGTTTATGATCATGCCCCCTACTAGTAATTTCTAGAAAAAAGATATTAGAAAACTGGGACATTTCCATTAGCAAATCTAAAAGTCTAAAATACCCCAGTGTGGACCTGATGCCCCGTCCACCGGATAGGAGTATTCGAACATTGATCATAATCAGGAGCCATGGCCAACTGCCAAGCAAGATGGTCACTTGCTTTAGCAGGTAAAGTCCTCAAACCGCCTAAATTCCCCCACATTCATCCATTAATCCGTACCCTGAAGCCTCCTCGAGGCAGATTTTAAAGACTAGGGCTGCGGGGATACCGTGGAGCCATTGCAAAGTCCTGAAGTGGACGGCAGACTGAATAGTGCAGCGAGGCCTAGCGAAGCATGGGGTGCAGCGGCCTGTTGTCAGGAAGTTGGGCCAGCAGGGAGGGACTGAGCGGTCAAAAGGGGCCTTGAAGAAAGCCACCTGTAGGCAGCATCAATCCAAAGCGGCTCCCGAAGGCAATAGAGTTGGGGTTGACACAGTCTATGGCTCCATGGAGCCCCTGGTGAGTGATTGGCGGCCTCTGGGTAGCAAGAGGAATGGCGGCCTTCAGAGATGGAGGCGCCATTAAGAACACTGGTCGGTGTGCTGGGGTGGCCAGCCAGAGAATGGGAGGCACTCGGCCAGATGTACGAAGGATTTTTGCATGTGCAAATAGGTTTAGACATGTTTGCCCATGCAAAAAACCTGTTGCCCATGTACTAACCCTATTTTGCGAGTCGCTAATTAAATAGCGACTCTCAAAATACGGTTAGCGACTCGCTATTAGGAAGGGGCGGTCCGACGGTGTCCCTTCTTAATAGGGGTCTGAACCCTATGTAAGAATGTTTTGCGAACGCAGTTTATCACCCTCTTCAAGAAGGTGGTAAACCATTCACAAATGGGAAGGGGAGCCCAGGGGATCCCTTCCCCTTTGTGAATGGGTGCGCTAACATTTTTTCAGAGCAGGCAATGGTCCCATGGACCACTACCTGCCCTTAAAAAATTAAACAAAAATGTTTCATTTAAAACATTTTTTTCAATGCATCCCTTTTTCCTTTAAGGAAAACGGGCTGCTTTTTAAAAAAAACTGCTTTATTTAAAAGCAGTCCCAGACAGGAAGGTCTGCTGACCCCAGCAGGGCACTATCTCTGGGAGTGCGAGCCATTCCCAATAGGGTCGCAAATTGCGACAGCCTCATTAATATGCACGAGGCACGCAATTTGCGACCCCATATTGATCGCAAACAGAGTCTCAGACACTGTTTTGTATTAGCAATTGCGAGTCGCAAATTGCGAGTCGCAGTTTGGCGCAAATTGTGAGTCGCAATTGCCTATGGTCGTACATCTGGTCCTTTGTGCGGTGGAGAAGTTTAGACAAGGATCGACAAAGGCAGCTTGGGGATGCTACAAATAAGTACACTGCAATGAAAATTGGATGGCTGCTGGCCCAAGGGGTGCGGCGTTACTGGCGACCTTTGCCAGGGGATCTAGGTGGCAGTGCAGCCCAGAAGGGGTAAACAAGAAGTACGGGAAATGTGGTGCCATAACCTTGGGCCCCATAATTGTGAAGAATCCTGTGTGGCAAAGGGGGCCCCTCCCATCTATCCCCCTCTACAGGGTGAGGGGGGAGACATCTAGATAACAGCACTACAGTGTAATACACGTCAAGTGCCCAAGGGGGGGGGAGGCTAGCTTCGTAGTCAGCAGAGGCGGCACATTCAGCCTTCATAACGCCCACAAACGCATTTGCAAGGACCCAACAGGTGAGGGTGGAGGAGGACTGAAGAGGGGCTAAGCCCTTGGAGAACAGATCCCAAAGACATTGCCTAGAGGGAAAGTGGACAAACATGAGAAGCGAGGGAAGTGCTGTGTGGACTTGGCGCTGGGGTCTGATCTCACCCCACCAATAACTGGGCGACTGAGCCTAGACCCATAAGGAGAAGTATACCATGCCTGGCCTTGGAAAAGGCCTGACACAGCCGGGGGGCGATGGTAGGAAAACTGACAGGCCACAGAGGGAGATCTCGGAGAGATGACCCTAGGCAGGTGGCGGAGACTACCACTGCGACAACAGCACAACCTGTGATCAACTGAGATGACCAGGGGCGCCCGAGCAGCAAATCAAACACAGTAGGACAAATTAATTCTCCCCTGCAACATGGCTGGAAAAGCAGCGATGGAGGGGGAGTAGACCTGAGTGGAACAGCCCCCACAAGATGGAGAGACATCCATGCTACAAGACATAATGGTGGCAAACCAGTGGGTCCGGAGGTCCCTAAAGACAAGCACTGACATGGTCTTAATAGAGGTCACACTAATCAGGGCAGCCCTCCTCAATACGAGTGCGAGAGTGAAAGAAGCAGAAGACTCAATTACGACCCTCAAGCCAGAGACCGTAACCCTGAGGAAACAGGTCAATAAAATGCGCACTACCATAGATGTCTTGGGGGTAAGTTGGATGATTTTGAGAGACGCTGGAGAAGGAATAATATTCGCGTGGTTGCGGTCCCTGAGGAGGGAGAGGAACCAGTGGTGGCCATTTTTGTGGAAGACCTCCTTCTCAAGGTCCTACAGCCCTGGAGCCTGTCTAAATATTTTTCTGTTGAGGGGGCCCATATGGTACCGGACACGCCACTCAAACTATGTGCGCAGTCGTGCCCGATAATGGCCCACATTTTCAACTACAGAGATCATAATGTAAACCTCCAATTAGCTCACCGTGCCCCAACAATCAAATATCTGATCTCGCAGGCAGTGACATGAACACGTCAATCCAAATCGCAAAATGGTGGCAGAGGAGGGGAGCCATGACCAACGACCAACACAACAACAAGTCTCACAAGATGTGGCTTAACACGGGACAAAGAGAGACTGGTTTGACGTTGTGGGATGATGCCGATGGAAGCACATGGTGCCACTGAGGCAAATGTAGGATGATGTTAACAAACATGTCTTGCCGCCAAGAACGATGCAGCTGTAAGCAGAGAAAGACATTTGTTGGTATCACATAAGCAAGGGGGGGGAGTTCTTGTTAGTAACCACCGTCACCTATCATTTAAGTTCTGGTTTGGGGCGACAAGCACTCTGCAATGTTGGGGGGCAGCAGTTGTCCAGGGAAGCAGGGAGGGAAGACTGGCTTAGGAGATACAGTATATTCTGCGGTTTGTTACAGGGGGGATTTGTAGTTTTATGAGACATTGTAACCAATATTTGATACAAACACCCAGTCCTGTACCTCGGCCCCACTCCCCGGGCTGGAAGGTAAGATTGATAGGCCAGCGGAGCCTCTAGCACGAACACACAAATGACAGAAATGACTGACATGACTGTTATGAAATTTTTGTCCTGGAATGAAAACGGACCAGGGGACAAAATGAAAAGGGGCATACACTTGCAGTACATTAAACGTCAGGCACCAGACATGGTCCTGCTTCACGAGACCCACCTGCTGGGTAATACCTATTGAGCACTAGATAAATGGGGTTACAAAATGGGGACCCATGCAGGTTACTCTAAATGCTCAAGGGGGAGTGGGGATTCTAATAAAGAAATCACTCCCACTTACCATTCACCAAGTCTAGCCTAATGCACAAGGGAAATAAGTGGTTCTCACCGGTATCTGGGAGAGAATGATGATTAATATATGCTCAGTCTATATTCTGCACAATCTTAATGACATCACATCCCCTGACCAGAGCGCTCTATTACTCGAGCTGCCAGATGTAAATTTACTAATGGAGGGGCGAAGGCAAAGTTCTTGGTAGTAACAACTGTCACCTATCTTTTATCACGTTTGGGGCAACAGGCACTATGCAATGTTGGGGGGCGGGCAGTTTTAAGTCCATAGTGCAGGGAAGGGTGACTTGCTTAGGGGATACAGTATCCTCTGTGTGTTATGGGGGAATTTATTATTTTATGAGGCACTGTCACCAAGATTTGATACATACACACAGACCTGTACCTATGCCCCACTCCCTGGGCTGCAAGGTAAGGTTGATAGGACAGAGAAGCCTCTAGCCCAAACACACCAATGAGAGAAATTCGTGACATGAAGGTTATGAAATTGTTGTCCTAGAATGTAAACGGACTGGGAAACAAAATCAAAAGGGGCGTCATCTTGCATTACATCAAATGCCAGGCACCCAACGGGAACGTTGCACCCCTACCAAACTGGCGGGGTCATCTCGCTGTCCCCTTGCTGACAGCCCTTGCACCGATAGACATATGGCGGGCCTACAATCCCATAGAGTGGCAATACACACAATCAACTTGGGCGCATTATACCCTTTCAGAATAGACTACCTTCTCACCCTTACTCACCAACTTCATCACTATTCGGTGATCTGCGACCTAGCAAGGGGCATTGCAGACCACTACTCAACATGGGCTGTGTTTGGTCTACACAGAAGTCCCAAAAACAAGACATATTTCTTAGTACCTTGTATTTTAGAATACCCCACATCAGAAAGGGCCTGCTGGAAGAACGGGAGCATTTCTTTTCTGAGATTGAGACTTCAGTCTAGTCCTCTAAAACCGCATGCAAGGAGTTTAGAACTATAATTAAAAGAGAAGCCCTCTCCCTTATTGTGGGAAGCAAAGAAGATAAGAAAGCCAAGCTACAGACACTCAACAGGAGATCTAAATACAAGAGCAGAGACTTAATACTAAAGAGAACCCAGAAGCCAAGCATGCCCTAGCTTTAAAACAGAAAGAATAAGGGATCTAGCAATAGATGCTGTCAAGACAAGTCATAAGGACACACATCGCTTGTATGAAGTAATAAAATGGGTAAGCTCTTAGCCTGGTTGGAAAAAAGAGAACAGGGCGGTCATTGGCTGTACGCAGTTAAGACGGGGGAAGGAATAATGGTGAGGGATAAGCAAAAAATGGCATATGCTTTTGCCAACTACTACACCCAGCTATACTCACAAGCTGTGCCTGCCACAGCAGAGGAGTCCAGGGAGTTCTTGTCTGACATGCGCATATTTGGTCTCACAAACTCTGACCAAAGTCTCCTTGAGGAGGAGATTATGGAAGAAGAAATACTAAGGGCAACACAAGAATTAAATTCTACCTAGGCCTTCGGCCTCAACGGAGTGCTGATAGAGCTCTACAAGCTGTGGGCTCTAAGCTGGCACCCCACATGCCGAAAATGTTAAACAGTGAGGATCGAAAACCGAGGGGCTAGACACTATTGTGGTCATCCATAACCACCTGAGGAATGCGCATCATACAGGCCGATCTCGCTTCTAAATGCAAGGTAAAGATCCTGGGCAAGATGCTGGCCTCTCGACTAATTAAGGTGATCCCAGAATTGGTCCATAAGGACAAATGGGTTTCATGCCTCACAGAAGCACCACGCTCAATATAAGACGCATTCATGGCGGGCTGAGCCAGACATCGAATCTGCAGGAGAGCGCCCTGTTGCTTTCGTTAGACACCAAAATCGTGTTTGATACAGTGGAATGGATCTAATTTGCCTTTCCTAGGCTGGGAATATGTGAACCTAGGGGTACGTTATCTCCTTAACAGATTTGCAGCGAGTCCATCAATTGGCACCAACTGAAACCTTCCGATACATACAGATATGCGACGCACAGAGAGCAGTACTGGCGAGATGAGCAGAGCTCCCAGAGTCTTTGCTCCTGGAGGACAGGCTGCTAGATGAACATATGCCCCAGAAAGCCACGCACATGACTAACAAAAAGTTGCTCAATAACACACCTGATACCCTGCTGCACATGAGAGTAGTGGGCCCAAGAATTGGAGGGACGAGAGGACAATGAGTGGACAGAGCCTCTAGCATGGCTATACGGGCAGGTTGTCACACATTATATCACTGCTCTGAACTTGGATTTTAATTCTAGAAACACTCTGGTGGCCAGTTTACAATACAATGTATAAACAAAAAGGCATTGTGAATTGTTAGCAAGCATGATATTGGTTGGAACCTGAGGTTTACTTATGCATCAAGATTACAAAGAATGCTCTTTAACATGAAGTTAAGAGCACTATATTGGCAGAGAAAGAGCAAGCTTCTATATAATGAGTTTAGAGCACTAACAGAATCTTAACTGAAACTAGTTTCGAAGCTCTACTTCAATACAAAGAAAGTTAATGGGTCAAGATATTTTAATGTGTAGGCATTTATAATTCAACAACATTTAGGAAGACTTAATTCGTTAGACAATGACAATTAAAAAATGAGTAAAAATACTGTACCTTTGAAAGCCTAGGGAGCCCTCATTATGGGTCCATACACAGACAGCACAAACCCCTTAATGGAATCAACAGATTTAGATTTCTTGAAAGAGTATTCAGGAAGCATTATTCACACTCAACTGTGCTCAAATTGAAAACATAATCGCAGAAAGTTGTTTCGATGGTGGCCCTGTTGTAAAAGGTTTAACTACAGCATTTTCAATTCAAATAGAAATCTTAAGGCCCCACAAATGTCGGCTCTATTCAACTACTGTTAGACTTTGTCTAAAATTCCAGACAGCAGACGTGACACTATTTTACATCCAGTATTCAAAAAAGAGGACTGAAAATTACAAAATGATAGGTTTGTTATATGTAGTGCCAAGTATTTTGCTAAAGTTATACTGGGAAGTCTACAGGCTTGAGCAGATGACTTGGAGATTATTTCACAGTTACAAAGCAGGTTTTAGCTAGCCTTGTGAGACTATGGATAGCATCATGGCCAAATCTCTAATATTCTATCATCATACAAAAGTGAAGACAGTTGCATCATATCCATGCTGCACTGACAACTAAGCTGAAAGTTACTTTGTGGGAAGAATTGGGCAAGATGAAAAAGCATCAAAAATGGGACATATTGAGGGTGATATAACTTTTATACAGAGATATGAATGTGCAGTGAAATTAGGAGCAGGAAATGCTTCTAAGACAAATAGCTATAAACCTTGGGCTAAACTAGGGCAGCATTCATCCCTTGCCCTTTTTAGCCTGTAAATGGTGAATCAACCAAGTTATTTAGCAGAATGAAGTATTAGTTCCCAGGTTCACATAAACCAAATAATTAAACTTTTCTAAAAGGCAGGCAAAATGGTTGCCATTTCTCTCAACGTGTATTGAACCCCTTGAAAACGTTGATTGGAGATTATAAATTAGAAACAAATTACTAAAAAAGGATATGATCTTTGGAGCAAAGACAGTCAAGAAATGATTGTGAAATTTGGAGCAATATCAAGCATGTGACATCATACCATTGTGTGTGTGTATGCGGTACAAAGAAACTAGTAGATAATAATCTAGCTATGGTAAAAAAGTGCGAGGCTGGTAGCACAACTCAAGCTGGCTCTAGGTCAAATCTTAAAAAAGTCTGTCCATCAAAAGCTTACAATTAAAAGTAAACTGACAAAGTATATTTTTCAAGCGCCTGATTACCAATAAAGGATCTTGACGCCTAAGAAGAAAAGAAACCAAGTAAGCCTAAAAAATAAATAACCAGGTTTTAAGGGTTTTAGGAAATTACAAATAATTGACGAGTTACCAAATGTTGATTTGGATAGAGTTTCAGAACTTGCAGGTTTGATGTGCAAAGTCTCTGCCTCCCTGGCATGCTTTCCTTATTTTAGGTGCAATTAGTAAAAAAGAGCTAACAGAACAAAGTGCCTGGAAGAGGTGACAAAAATAAAGAACCAAAATAAAACAAACAGGTTGGGACCCAATACTCAATGTTTAAGGACAACTGCAACAGCTTTTGAATAAGGATGTTTTGTGACTGGCAGCTAGTCCAATTCTTTTATGTGAGAGGGCATATAACCATACCAAGGTACATTTAGTAATAAATGAGGAAAACATTTTTTATTGTCTCAAGACGGTGAAGCAGATACTTTTGGAAACCTAAATCGAGTTATAAACCAGCTGTGGCTTATATGATAGCAAATTGTGAATGTTATGTAGAAACAGAAGAATTCCTGAAAATCTTCAACAAAAGAAACAGCAAAAAACAAGTTATTTACCTGTACACTGTGGTTCTCCAGTATTAATATATTTTATAGATTCACATGCTTGAATCTATCCAGTCGTCATGGAGGAAGTCCCACAGTAACAGTAAAATAGCAGTATCAAGCTTTAAACTTAATTTCCCTTGAAATTCAACAGCATTTAGTAACCAGTTATCAATAGAGAACATCCAAACTCCAGCCGATCACAGCATAGACCCAGAGTGTCCATCCCCTGAAGGGCCACCATACCTCAGATTTCCTGCATGACTGCAATTAGTAGAATAATAGAGGTATGGAAGTTGAACCTGAAAGGGGAGGAGGAAGGGCCACACATGAATCTATAACAGATATCAGTACTGGAGAACCACAGTGTAGAGGTAAGTAACTTGTTTTTTCTCCAGTATTGTATCTTTTATAGATTCACATGCTTGAATCAGAATAGCAAGCAGTAACAATGAGGTAAAGGAGGTGGGAAAGACAGATGAACCATTCCACCATGCGACCAAATACAGATAACATCAAGAGCATACAAAGCAAATATAAACATCTATATAAATAGTTCTCTCTCTCTCTCTCTCTATATATATATATATATATATATAGCTATATAGAACTACCAAACAGCATCATAGGAAGAGATTTTAATAAGACGAGCCCTACCTTATGCGAACAGACGTCGTAAGGTCACTTGCCCATCAGCAATATTCGCCTTCTTCCATGTAGCCAGGCAATAGTGCCTTGTGAAGGTATGCACACTTGTCCATGTCACTGCCCTGCAGATATCGGGTAAAGAAACTCCGGCAAACAGGGCTGAGGATGCCGCCAACTTCCTGGTGTAGTAAGCAGTGAGTTAAGATGTAAGCGGGTGTCCCACTTTCTCATGGCAGAAAGATAAAGTGGAGGAGGCCCAGCGTGCAATAGATGCTCAAGTCAAGGCCTGACCCCTCCTATGATAAAAGAAGGCGATTAGCAACTGGGTAGATTTACAAAAGACTTTTGTCCTTTGCAAGTAGAATTTCAAGCAACGCTTGAAGTCCAAAGAATGGAGAGCTATCTCTGCAGGCGACAATGGAGAGGGAAAGAAGGAAGGCAGACCCACCAGCCCGTTAAGATGGAACATGGTAGGTACCCTGGGAATGAAGGAAGGATTAGTGCAGAGTACCACTCTGTCCTTATGAAACTGCAGGTAAGGTTCTGTTGCAGTGAAAACTTGAATTTCACGAATGCATCTAGCAGACGAGATGGCCAAGAAAAGGCCACCTTCGATGAGAGATGCTTCAAATCACATTGGTTAATCGGGTCGAAGGGAGACCTCATTAGTTGGACAAGACAATGTTGAGGTGCCAGAGAATTATGGGGGGCCGAATTGGTGAATAGGCCTTAAAGAGACCCTTCATAAACTCTTTCACCAGTCTGTTGGACCACTGAGACAACTGGACTGAACGTCTCCTGTACCTGGAAATAGCACTAAGTGTACTTTAATAGATGAATGAGAAAGACCACTCTTGGCGAGATACAAAAGGTATTGCATAGTCCTCTGGAGGTGACTAGGGAGGATGACAAGAGTGTTCGACACACCAGGAATAGTATCAAGTCCATTTAGGCGAGTGGCACATAATTGTGGAAGGAGCTTGGGCTCCGTTAAGAATGGATCAGCAACCCTCAGAGAGCACTATCTCTCCGAACTCCATGTGGTGAGGAGCCAAGATGACAACTGAAGCATGTGAATCTGTGGATGAACCTCTTGGCATTGATCAATGGAGAGTAGATTCTACATTGGTTGGAAACAGATTGGTGAAGACTGATGGGGAAACAGCTCGGTGTACCAATACCGTCTTGCCCACTCCGGAGCAATGAGAATAATGTGGCATGGCTCTAGCTTGAGTGTCTGCAGAAATTTCGGAATGAGCGGGAAGTACATATTACTTACCTTCAGTAACAATGTATCTGGTAGAGATGTTGTCTAGCCGCAGATTCCTTAACTTGGAATATCCCCAGGCATCAGACTGGATCCTAACATGTTTTGCAGCAGCACCTCTGCGCGCCGGGGGACGGCGCCACACGCCCCCGCCCTGATGTCATCCACGTACGTGATGTCAGCAAGGTCATATAAGTCCCTCCCGGCACGATGACATCATTTTTCTTCTGACAACATTTTCCGCCGCACAATGCGGAGCCACCAACAAAAAACTGTGAAGGTATGAGAACAGTGTGCGAGGGATGAAAATCCGTGAATAAAGGAGGATGGTGGAAGACACCATCGTAAAAGACAGAATAAGACACTGCCTACATATAGGTGGAAGCTGTGAGAAAGAGCCCCGCAGGCTAAGCAAAGACCCTTCCCCGACTACAACATGGAAGAATATCTCAACAGAAAGAAAGACTGATTGTGCCATGTAGAACTGTGCAATCTAGTAAGAATGGAACACAGAAAGAACTGGCCTTTTCCCTCTAATAACAGAGGTTGGAAACGGAGCACAACCGACCCTCAAAGAGGAAGACCACGAGGAGACCAGGACACTGAGTCAGTAGAGAAGACGGAAGGAAGGGAAGGTAACTGGAGAGAAAAACAAATCTCCTTGTGAATCAAAAGGCACCATATCAGAGGAAAGAAGCCCCTCAGCAGAAGTTAACTGTATATGGAAACACTCAGGGAAGTGCAACAATCTGAACCCCCTTGAGAGATAACCCAATGGCAACTGAAGAGGCCAGTGGAGAACACCACTAGACAAGGTCCTCGCAGAACGAGGAGGCTGGATGGGTGTTAAGGAATCTGCGGCTTGACAACTTAAGTAACTCGTACATCTGATAAAGCCATCTAGCCGCAGATTCCTTAACTTGGAATAGATACCAGAGCAATACCCCAAAGGTAGGTGGGTCTGCGACAGAACAACAGAAAGAGCCAAGCATCCGATCCGGCAACAGACTGACGGATAAAGGGGAAAAGCTGTGGCGGAACAGCCAGACAGCAACCAAAGCAGCTCGAAAGAGCAGAAATAACAGGATAGAGGCTATCCTAAAAACACCAAATGGCGCTACACCATAACCGTATAAAAATGACAGGTAGAACGGCTTGAGCCCTATACCAGAGCAAAGAAAAGAGAGGAAGAAGGACCACTCTCCGCCTAATCGCACACAATGAGTACACCGACCCAAGCTAGAAATGAACTTGAAGAGATGCAACCAGAGCTTAACAGACTAGCCTATAGAAGGACGCCGAACGAGCCGGTGTCAAGAGCCCAAAGGCAAGAGATAGAACCTGAGCAATGCATTGGGAATAGCCGGGAGACAAGAAACATGCTAAGTGCAAACACAATCCCAAAAAAGGGTAATTAGGGGCAATGAGCATCAATTATAAACCCGCTGAAGCAGGTAGGAATATGCAGCATGTAAACGGCCATAGAGACCTTAAATTGGCTTACACATGAAGCATAAGAGTGCCCGACCAGCCAAAGTGGGAACAACCCACAATATAGACTTGAAGGCAGTAGTCAAGGACCACTGCCATCAGAAGAGCTGTCCCGCAGGCGTAGCCGTTCACAATAGTATGTGAAAATGTGGAAAAAAGACATATCCGAAGCAAGTGGCCAAAAACGCCAAGTTAACGAATGGTGGGAGAGTCTAAGACCAACACTCCAGAAAGACAAGTACAGCGTTGAACACCAAAAAGGGAGCATATGTCAAATTGGGAAATCACCCCAGTAAGTAGTAGAAAGAAGGAACCTATGGGCAACTTTCAACAACTGAGAAAAGCTCCCCCACACATGGAAATATGGGTCCAGACCTTGCAGCCTCGAAAAGAGTTGGCGACGCAGGAAGAGGAATACCAAGGCAACCGGCGGGTATACAGAAATTTATAAATATAGAATTATGTAGAGACAGAACTAGCCAGGTAAGAACATGTCCATACCGGAGCATACCTAGTACAGAAAGGGCAGGTAGGAGCCGTTTTTGAAGAGGAGACCATGAAACCTTCCAAGGAGGTGGATAAGCATGGCATAAGCAGATGGCACCAAGAAAAAACATAGCGCACTGTAGAACGGACCACCAGGCGACGCATGGAGTCCACAGGATCTCCAGGTCCAGGTGAGATAAGCAAAAGCTATATAATAGCATACAAGTACATGCAGTGTGCATACCCTAACAACGGGGAACACCTCTTAGGGCAATAAGCCAACCCAAAAGAGCGCAGTAAGTAACTGAACCCGTGAACATGAGTTCCGAGCCGTATGACATTACCAAGCAGAGCCACCGGCTCAATACCACAGTCAGAGGACCAGACACTGCAACCTGCGGAACACGGCCACAGCAGGCCAACAGGCAGCTCAAAGCAAAACGCATCCAAGGGATGCCAGTAAATGGGTAATCATCCTTGACCACAGGAAAAAGACGACGTAAGGCTCACTGCCCATGATAACAAGCATTTGCAATGCAATAGGTCTCGCATTAGGAAAGTTTGAGCTATTGGTCTTGTAAATGACATTTTTTTTTATTTATGTCTTGGTTTTGAAAATAGCTAAATTAATAGCTTTGTCATTTACAATGCCAATAGTTATAACTTTCGCAAATGTGACACCTATAGCATTTGTAATGCAACATGTTTTGTTTTTACATGACTTAGATGTATTGATATTACAAATTACAATGGCTTTTAATTTTTTTAAATAATTAATACTTCAATAAAAAGTGATTTTAATTTATAATGGCAATAGCTTAAACTTTTGTGAAGATTATGTTCAGTGTATTTTATTGTGATGTGATGAAAATCCAAGAACAGAAGTGAAATGTTAACATCTTTTTGTGACATTTGTAATAAAGCTTGAAACATTGAGAGAATATATTTGAACCAATTGTTGTTGAATGGTTGCGCAGATTGATGCTGGGGTGGCGCTGAGTGGTGCTGTGGTGGACCTGAGTGGTGCTGTGGTGGTGCTGAGCGATACTGGGATGGTGCTGAGTGATGCTGTGGTGGTGCTGAGTGGTGCTGTGGTGGTGCTGAGTGGTGCTGTGGTGGTGCTGAGTGGTGCTGTGGTGGCGCTGAGTGATGCTGTGGTGGCACTGAGTGGTGCTGTGGTGGTGCTGAGTGATGCTGTGGTGGTGCTGACTGGTGCTGTGGTGGTGCTGAGTGATAATGTGGTGGTGCTGAGTGATAATGTGGTGGTGCTGAGTGATGCTGGGGTAGAGCTGGGTGATGATGTGGTGATGCAGAGGGCAGAAAGGCACAAAAAACAGTCTAACAAAGGGCAGAAAAACAAGGGAAAACGAGTCTAACAGAGGGCAGAAGGGCACAAAAAAACATTCTAACAGAGGACAGAAGGGCAGAAAAACAAGGGAAAAACGAGTCTAACAGAGGGCAGAAGGGCACAAAAAACGAGTCTAACAGGGGGCAGAAAGGCACAAAAACGAGTCTAACAGAGGGCAGAAGGGCACAAAAAACGAGTCTAACAGAGGGCAGAAGGGAAGAAAAACAAGGGAAAAACGAGTCTAACAGAGGGCAGAAGGGCACAAAAACGAGTCTAACAGGGGGCAGAATTAATCCCGCCCTGCATGTTTGTCCACGAAGATGCCACCTTTTTGTGCAAAACCTCTACTCAACTGGAGTACTTTCTACTGTCTAATCAGTAAGTGCTCCCTCGTTGGCTAAATGTATAGGGGCAGATTCGTATGCAAACATTACAAATGTTCAATATTATGAGATTCTGGGCCTAAAAAACCCAAAAAAGATCATGAAATGTTTTAATTGTAACACCCCATATACCATCTACTGTCCTTTCCAATTGAAATATATAGCAGCACCATACATCCTATAAATATACACATCCTTGAATATCTGAGGGCCTTAACACACAAAGATGCTACCTATCCAGTAGCAAGACATTTTGACTCTCATTATGATAACAGGAATCTTTTAACATTCTTTTGTATAGATCAGTTATCATCAGATGTGAGAAGAGGTGACAGAGTGCTCAAACTTCGCAGCCCGGATTCAAGATATATTATAGACTTGCAAACAAAATCTCCAGGAGGTCTGAATAGTGGATAGGAGTTAGCAGTACATCTGTAACCTGGCGAATCTGGGCAACATAGACTGTATTGTGAAGTTAATGAATGAATAAGGCACTAACTTCTATATCAATTTATTTAATTTGAGTATATATTAATTGGTGTTTGCTTCCCCTTATTTTCAATTTTCTATTTCTTTTTTCGATTTTATATTTAATGATTAAGGTCTCACTTGGGGGCTTAGTTATGAGCCCCATGCGATACTTTTGCGCCGTCATTGTGTCACCAGCATCGGTGTAAACAATGTGCCACGTTGCAGCATATTTACAAGGGGACGCATCTAGGTAGATGCGTCTCATTGTAAAGCCCTGCATCACATTATACCTGCACCAGGTGTAATGTTTGCAGGGTGGACGTTTCTACGCAACAAAGCCTCGTAGGAGTGGCGCAGTGAAATCTTTAAGATTTCATAGCAACAATTCTAGGATGCCATTACATCAAAACCTTATGGCAGGTGTAAGAGTGACGCAGTGCATTAACCCCTTCACTGCGGCGGATATTCCGCCGCAGTGCTAAGGGGGTGGGGGGACGCGTGGCGGTCCTGTGCTCATGACGGAACCGCTCCGTCACGGCACGCGGGTGAGCTGTGCTTGTGACGGAACGGTTCCGTCACGGCCCCGCCCGCTCAATAGAACGCATCGCGCAGGAGCGGAATTCGCGCCGCGCAGGCGTGGCGAACAGGCCGTGACGGAACCGTTCCGTCACCAGCACAGCCCACCCGAGGCTCGTGACGGAACGTTTCGGTCACGAGCATGGGAGGGGTTAAAGATAGGCCTCCACCATGCATTGCTGGAGTTGCGTCACGCTTCTAGAAAAACTCCAGCATTGCATCAGTTTTGTGCCGACAGATACATCAGAAACACTGATGTTTCTGTCATTCATTAAATATGGCGCATTCATGGTGTCACAAGGAGGGTACAGTGAAAGCTGTTGTAACAGAGTGATGCAACAGTTTTCATAACTAAGCCTCTCTTGTTTTTTAGCAGACGCTGGTCAACATAAGCAATTAACTATTTTTGGATCGCCTTATCAATGCAGAAAAGCAAAACAAAGCATTAGAAAAGAAAATAATCGCCAATGTTTTTAAAAGATGAGACTGGTTGACTTGGCCTAGGTTTGTTTTAGTGACGTCTCTCCCATTAGCTCTAGTTTAATATGCAATCTGTCTTCTAATATAATAGCATACCTCATACCCGTCTATCTGCTGCAAACTAATACAAATGATACTTGAACATTTTCTTTTCTGCCACGGACCTCCTAAACGAACCTTGAACCAGTGCGTCGAAGAGAATTTAGAGATATGTCGGAGACAGGTTTCATAACCGCATTATCGTCAGGGTCCTGGTAGGTAAGGTAGCCCATCTTAGGATCGCATTAAGAAACTGGCATTTCTTTACCTACAAATAGACTGTTATTTTAGAAGTGTGACGTGTTTACCCCAAACAGCTCTCTTCTGGATGTTCAATAAGAGCGCAAGACATCGGGGCGTCCTTGCCGTGGTGTACGGAGCTCGGTTAAGTGTGCCCGCTGACCTATTTTTCTTCTTCACGCTCTGTTAGCACATTCCGGTTCGCACTGCGAGACTCGCTCGCAAGGCCGGCTGAAGCTGTTTTTTTTGCAAAAGGTAAATAGGAGCACCCACTTCACGGAGAGAAAGAGCAGTTGCCATGGAGAGGCACGAGGACGTGGCGAGTCTGTCGAGCACAGAGTTCAGCAGCTGGTGTGAAGGGGTCTGTCTAAAGGTATCTGCGTCTCTCATCTGAAGTCAGAATGTCTGTCTCTGTGCATTCGGTGCAGTATTTACACGGCCTGATTCCAACAGGCAGTAGATTTTCGGGGGCATCCTAGATTTTACTGCACTAATAATTGACCGAGTTTGTATTTTTATTTTTCCCTTTCGTAGGATATGTGAAGCAAATGAACACAGGACTGATGGATTAATTTACAGCAACTAAAGGGTAGGGTTTACAAGACTGCCCTTAGAAAAGGAAGAAGGCAGACATTTACTAAACAAGTTTCGTATGGGCCAGGTGCGAGGAGGCGCAGAGCTGCTTTGGCTGGAGCGGCTGGTCACTGCGCATGCGCGTTTGAGCCAGTTCCTTTGGGCGGGACTTCCGTCTTCGGAAGTCCCGCGCACGCGCCCACGGAGTGCCTGAGAGCAGGGCTCCCATGCCCGAGGGAGAGCCCCGGCTACAGAAGTTCCGAATGGCGGTAAGTGGGGCTTAGTTCTAGGGGGGAGGGAGGTGCGCTTGTGTGTGTGTGTGTGTGTGTGTGTGTGTGCGCGCGATGGCGGCGGGGGTCTTTGTATGTGTGCGTGCGTGTGTGTAGGTGCGCTGGTGTGTGTGTGGGGGGGTCTCTGTGAGTGCATGTAGGGGCGCTAGTGTGTGTGTGTAGGTGCGGCGGCGACGGGGGGGTGTGTGTGTGTGCCTGCGTATGCGTGTGGCTGTGTATGTGCGCGGCTGTGTATGTGCGCATCTGTGAGTGTGGATGCGCGTGCACGCAGTCAAATCCAGCACAAGAGAAGCGCGTGGCACCCTATTGTCCCTCATTCCCACGAGACGGGCAGCTATAAGTCTCCAGCTGGACGCATCCTTCAGATGCAGTACCAGCGAGACCTAAAAACTGAGCGCATCTAAAGGATGCGAAATGAAAAAGAAACACCATGGAAGATAGGCCTGAGACGACCTAAGTGGGAGAACGAAAGCCCGCAAGTAACCAGTGAACCGCCGACTCGGCGTGAGCATCAAACAGCAAAGTCCCATCAAAGGGAAAGTCAACCAGTCGGTCCAGGATATTTTCAGGGAAGACGCTATCTCACTACCAGGCGTGACACCGTAAAGCAACAGAGCCCAACATAGCTCGGCCCAAAGAATCTGCAGTATCTAAGGCTGATCAGATTGTGAATTCAGTCGCATCCATCCCGGAGGAGGTGAAGGAGATCCACGAGAGCACCTTCAGAGGTGGCAGAAAGCAAAGACTATGCAGAGTCCCACAGGGCAGAGGTAACCCGAGCCAAAACACACACTGTATTTAAGGACCGTAGGGCTGCACTAGTGGATGCAAAGATGTTCCTACCCCATGACTTAAGCTATCTGGACTCCTACTGAGAGGGAGGAAGCATTAGAGGGAGCAGGGAAGGAAAGTCAGTATGCAACACAAACCCCTGCACATCAGGATGCACAAAAAGACAAACCGGATCATGTGGAGCTGAACGAGGGCGGTTCAAAACTGAACGAGCCACCGGTTCACCTGAAGATACCCAAAAGGGCATCATAAAGGGAAGCCTCAAAGGGCAGAAGCAACTCCACATTGCTGGACCCACGGTGAAGGACATCAAGCAAGGGGTCCACAGACAGGGGCAGAAGTGGCTTGCATGTTTAAAATGCTGGTGGCCAATGAGACCACTCTCAAAAAAGCTGCACCAGCCTCGGTAGCCCTCCGCGGAGGGAGCAACAGCTCATCAGTGGGGGAGGGTTGTAAGCTGACCCTCCCAAGACACCAACGCCCCACATAAGGAGCCCCATTAAAGAATGAGGATCCTGATGGGGCTCCTCAGGAGGCGAAGAGCCTGCCGGATCTAGGAGCCCCTAAGGAGGCTCCACAAATTCCAAGGGGGGCACTGGCAACAATACCTCCGCCGACGCGGGCGAGAGGACAGCGTCGAACTTTCTCCAGAGGCCTCTAGAGAAAAGTTTAGAACTCAGCGTTGACACTGTGCCAAAAGAAAGCGTGTTGGCGCTGATCGTGCCTCTTCAGACGCAGACTCAGCTGCATCCGGCATCGAGTCGGTACCGCCCAGTGCAAAACTATGACAAGCTCCACTTTCAAAGAAGGAGAAGGCACCGGGGGCGGCGAGGCAAGCTTTCGGCGCAACCCTGCGAACCTCCGGCGCCGGACGGCACCGACCGCCTGCCCGGAAGCCCAGGGTGTGCTCAAGGCAGGGCTATGAGCACCGACAACCCCCTGGAGCGCCACAGGGAGCCCAGCGGGACTGCGCACCAGAGGCGCCGTGGGTCGTAGAGGGGACCAAACCTGGCCGCACCCTAATGACTCCACGTGGACAGTAGGGGGGACCCAACCAGGCCGCACCCGCCATTTGCCTCAAGGCAGTAGAAGAGATGTCCATTGCCACATCTATGATCTCCGATGAGGCTCTCTCTCCTTCTGAAAGTATGTCCTTAGCCTCCTTCCTATTCCTCGGGCCGATATTCCAGCAAGGGGGAGATGTCAGACCACATTTGCCGGTCATACCTCCTGAGGATAGGCAGCGCATTGGAGGCCCGATGGCTGTTGCCACAAGCACGATAATCTCTTGCCAATATTATCCAACCTGCGCCTTTCCTTAGCCGTCGGGCAGCACATGGCGATGTAGTATTTTTGGATCTTCTTTGGCCGGCCTGCATAATAAAGGAGTCAGGTTTTGGAAGGCCAATGAGACACGCAGGAGAGTCTTCAGGTGGCCTGTATTTCTTACCCAGTTTTGGGATAACAGCCGGAACGGAAGCTGGAATCTTCATCAGCTTAAGGCCCTCCTGACATAGGAAGTCCACTAGGGGATGGCTCTGGTAGAGCGCTGCGTAGAGGCCTTGAAGTTGTATAAACACATTCCGTCTTTTGACCGGCATGGGGAGATCAAAATGTTTTGATGCCCGCTCTAGAAATTCATGAAAACCACCGCTATCCACCGGTGGAGAATCAGCCATATGCAGAGTGGGCGAAGGCAGTGTGTGTGCCACATAGTCATTCCAATCGTATCTGACATCTGGGTCCAAATGCAGCTCTCCCTCTTGTAGCTGCTGGGCACCACTATCCAGCACCTGACCAGGAATTTGCAAGGGCGGTAAGGTTTTCTGTTTCGGCAGCGCAGGCATAGCCTGCTGATCTGAGATGACGGTATCTTCCCCCTATGTAGGCGGCAGCTTCTAAGTAGCATTGGCCTCAGGGAAACACTTGTAATAGTCACTGAGAATCAGACTTAAGTTTGTGACTAGAGAAATTGGGATGTTAATGGAGGGCTTCAACTGACACTTCTCTTCCTGCTCCTCATAAGGATAATGCTCCTGAAGTGTCCAGGCGTTGCATGCTGGGACTTCCTGTGTCAGACAAGGAATATTCACCCTTCAAATACGCAGAAGGATCATCCAGTACTTCTTCATCCTCAAGTTCATGGCATTTGACCCTCCATTGCAAAGGGCTATATGCAGGACCATAAAAGCCCTCATCCACTTATTCTTGGAAGTCCACGAGGCGAGTGGGAGGCAGTGGGGAGATCTTGGAAAAGTCCTGCAAAAGAGAAGTAATTGCCTTTGGAAAGGGTATGTCTCTTCCCTTCATCGACTGGACCGTCGATGAGGTCATAGACAGTATCGTCGAAGATATGACTGCGCGCGTCAACGGGATTGAGACGCTCACTTACGACGCTGCGCCGAGCTGCACAGTTGATGGTGAGGCTCTTGTTGATGTTGAACTCCTCACAATTGCCGCAGCCATCACTTCAGTCTTCGTGGACCCTAGGGCATCGTTGTTCTGACCGTCGACATAGTAGATAATACCTTGGACGGCATACCAGATCCAGAGGAGACAGAGGTGGTAGACGGAGAGTGCCTCGGATGGATTTTTTGTGAGGGACTATGCGGCGCAGGTGGAGGCGCACAGCCAGATGATGGGCATGAGATGGATCAGGCTGCTATTTTTTAGCCCTTCTTTCCACAGTTGTTTGCTTGCTCTGAGATCTGGATTTTTTCAGATCTTTTTGGACAGACAGAGAATCTTCTTCCTTCCTCTTCCTTGAAGAGGTATGAGGCCTCTCCTCACTCGATCCCGGAGGGTTTTTGGAGAGAAAGTTCCACAACGCTTTTCAGTCTCTGGGCTTATGATCCGGATATAAGCAATGCGGGCATTCCTTATGTGGATCCTCAGAGAAAAGCCTGGACTTTCCACAAGTCTTACAGGGCCTAAACAATCCTTTTTCAGACTCAGACATTCTGCAGTAAAGAAAGAAAAGGGTGCAATCACTTTCAACAGTACTTCAGCTGAAGAGATGGTTGAAGAAAAAGAACTGCCAACTGGGAGTTGAAAGGGTCAAGGTAGAAACACTGTAACTGAGAAGATCAGAGAGACTCCCTAACACTCGACGTGCTGGAAAAAATCAGAGGTATGGTGGCCCTGCAGGGAATGGATACTCAGGGGCTCTGCTGTGATTGGCGGGAGTTTGGATGTTCTCTAATGATGTTAAATGGTTACTAAATGCTACTGAATTTCAAGGGAAATTAAGTTTAAAGTTTGATACTGCTATTTCATTGTTACCATGGGGCTCCCACCATGACGACAGGGAATATTCAAGCACGTAAATCTATAGAAGATACAATACTGGAGAAGTTGTTTTTTAAATAGGCACTGAAAAGGAAAGCTCATCAAAGTTGTAACTGGCCCAAGTGAAGGTTCCAGTTCTGTAGGCCACCAGTCCATTGTACATTAAGAGCTAACAGAGCCAAATAAAATGTTCTCGATCTCAATTTTATCAGAGTTGATCTAAGGATGGTTAGTGTTTATTCACCTGGCCACTGCTAGCATACAGTTTTGAAAGATAGACTTAAGGAGTTCCTAATTGCCATCATGTTGTAACAGGTTTTGGATACAATTGGCAGAGTATCAAAAGAACGGGCCAAAGGAATTGATAATTGATTACCTTTGCCAAAGGGGCCCAAACAGTAAAGTGTGCTGGGCTTAGTGAGGAACCCTGTGGTACTCCACATTTAATTTCTATGAAAGTAGAGGTATACTGGAGTACATTGTACAGCTTTCAGCTTTCCTTTAAGAAGAAGGCCATTGATTAATCCTTTGTTCTCAATAATGGCCTCACAAAGCTTTTTTTTTAATGAGTATTGTATGAAATACTGTATCTAGGCCAGATCCAATATTACCAAGGCAGGAAAGCTGCCATTGACCAGCAAATGCAATGTCGCTGTCCACTGAAGCCAAGACAACCTTAGGCCTTGTAAGACTTTCCACAAATCTTACAGGGCCTAAGCAACCCTTTTTCAGACTCAGACATTCTGCAGCAAAGAAAGAAAAGGGTACAATCACTTTCAACAGTACTTCAGCTGAAGAGATGGTTAAAGAAAAAGTACTGGATCCAGAGAACTTCAATAGCAGTGCTCCGAAACTTCGGCAGGTTGCATTATGCCGCTCTACTATCACACTGGAAGTGACAGAGCGGGCTTATATAAGCGGTGCCCAGCTAATCGTCTCTTTCCCCGCCCTCAGGGGCAGAGTGTAGAACAATTTGGTTAAATTGTGTCGATAACTAACTTCTGATCTACTGAAATGTTAACGAGGCTATTCTGCAGAAAGGGAACGTTAGATGGCGGGAGGAATATGAGATTATAGTATTTACTAGAAAGCTTTACTGAAGGATAGTAACTGGCTGTTCTGATGGATACTTCCACCCATAGTCAAAAATGATTTAGAATTTCAGCCATTAAACAGTACATAAATAAATAAGTAGGTAATGTTATATCACAATAGTTAAGACCTCCATAAATAAATGCTGTCATTAAAATAAAACACAGTTTAACCATAAAAACAGGGGAGTTGGTGAGTTAATACTAAACTATAGAAAGTGGAGACACTAGTACCATCAAGTCGTTTACAAGGCCCAATAATACTTACCACAGGCTCATCATAATTATATGGAAATACACTAAGTTGAGAGATACACACTTATATATATCTTTAGACCTAAGAGCTGCCTCCGAACTAGTTCCATAGGGGCTGTTATGGGTCTCACTCAAAAGGTTGGGGGTTCCCGAAGCACTGCTAGTCCTATTAATGAGGCTTCTCTAAGAAAGTTATGCCCAAGTTTGATGGGATTGAGAAGGGCAACTAACTCACCAAAATCCAGTACGTAGAGGGGTGAGGCAGAGGTATGTCTGAGTCCCTACTCAAAGGAAAGATAGATGCCCACAAGTTAGATAGGGTGTGTGCCAGCTCTCCTAATTGCAGACAACACCTTGCTAATCTCACTAACTACCATGGGTCTGCAACAATTATTTAAAGAACATTCACAATTTCTAGTCATCCAAGGGGTTAGAGAAAAGGGAGGAAAGGCACTCAACATTCACCTTTTCTGGAAAAAAAAAATAAACCAGTGTAAGGCAGTTGTACCAACAGCACCTGCAGTCCCTCACACAGCGTGACAATGATCAGGAAGACATTCCAGCATCAAAAGATTCAAGAAGTAGTGATGCATAGGCTTAAATAGCAAGCATGTACATACTGTCAAGACTAGGTTGAGGTCCACTAGGGCATCACAAATTATTTGGAAGTAAACATTTATGGTCTAACCTTTAATAAAACACATTACAGCAGGTGACTTCAACAAGAATGGTTGGTCCAATTTGCACAGAGAAACATTATAATTAACCTTTCAATATAGCCACTGCATGCCCTTGCTGGGCTAAGGAGAGAAGAGTCAAAAGAATATTGAAAAGTTAGACTTGAAAGGCCAAACCTTTCAATGCACGTGCGTACCACACCAAGCATTTATTTTGTACCAGCGCATATGGACTTCATGTTAGGGTGTCTAGAAGCAAGGCTAACATCCACCACCTCAGTTGACAATTCAAATGCCTTTAACCGCTACCATTAAATCTCCATGCATAGAGGTGAACGTTTGTGAGATTCAGATGCAGATCTCTGCCCTGCCACAGAAAAATATGGTCATCTAGAAAAAGGAGACTGAGCAGAGGAAAAAAAAACACAGGCTGAGGAGCTCTGGGTAGCACACTCAGCTGGTCCAGTCCAGGGCAACCAAGATGACTTGGGCCTTGTTTTTCTAGATCTTCTTCAGGGACAAGAGAGGTATCTGCGAGAAGGTCATTAGATGTTCCTTGCTCTTTTCGAGCTGCCGCTAAGTGGGGCTTGTAGGCACGCCAGGAGGAGTCTGACTCTCATTAAGATATGAAGCATGGCCTCCTTGAAGGCTGCTATCTGCTGAGTAGTGGACAACAGCCAGGGGAACTCTGGGTACTTCGTGACCAGCTGCAGTACTGGCTCTGAAATAAGGTACTATGAAGTATATTTACCATGACAACCTTGCACATTCCCTTTCAAACTAGAGTGGTGGGAATGGGTTTGATTCCCACTTCGTCTTTGTGAGTTTGCGCTTGCACTTCAACTTATCCGATGACTTTGAATGCGAAATGATTGGTTCATAGGAACTGACTTATGATAGAAACAGGGCCCACAAACTGAACCGAGAGGAAGACCTGTTCTTCGACTGAGACCTCTGCAGTGTGTTTGGCAATGTGTTTCGCCTCCTGTTCCCAGGTCACCTTCAGGTGCATAAGGGCACATGTCACATAACTTGCAGTCACAGTCAGAGATTTGGCACCACAGGCATATTTTGTAGGAGTCTGTGATGGCATCTGCTTCTCACAGTCTCGACATGGTTTGAGGCCTGCAGTTTTCGGAGTAGGAAAAATAACCTAGCACACTATCTAATGATTTTTGGAAAACGTTGCAAAAAACACCACAAGTTTGAAGCAGAGCTCCAGATCTGTGTTAGAAGGTGCAGAAATAAAGGGACCGATATCAGCATGCAGGATTGGCGTAATTATGTGGCAAAACTCTGTCACGTCCAGTGTGGTATGCAGCCAATGTAGCGCAACAAAACGCCACCTACCAGTGAGAGGAAACACTGCTTTTGACAATTTTCTAGATCCAGTCGGTCACCCGGGGATAATCTGAAGGTGTGGAATCTGCGGTTAGTGGTATCCATCAGTACTGTTTAGACTGAATGAAGGAGATTTCCGAGAATAATGCTGACCAATAGGGTATTCTGATGTTAGATCAATCAGGCACAAAGACAATATAGAAGAGAGGAGCAGAAGAAAACCTCCAGGTTTTAAGCTGCTTAAGGAAACAAAAGCGATTAGTGGATAGACGGAGAGACCTACAAAGTCAGTTCTGGTCGTTGGCACCAAGTAAGAAAAAGTTGGTAATCCTATCAAGAAACAGCAAAATATTAATGGCCATAACAGGGAAACATTGATAAATGCAAAGAATGAGCTACATATTAAATAAATACCAAAGTCTCATAAACGGAACACTTACAGTCGTCCAAATCAAGAAGTGAAATCTCTTGCTTTTGAGGTTCTTTTTTCTTGTGTGGTGGCTTTTTTTCTTCTTTCTGTTAAAACAGTAGTGACCTGTATTATGTAATGCTTTAACAACTGGTTTGTGAAAGTTACAAATACTCATCATTTGAAAAGAGAAAAGGAAATGATGAACAAGTTACTTACTTTGGTAACGACCTTTCTTGAAGATACTCTAGCTAACCTTAGATTACTCACCTTGTGAATACTCCCTCGGGCATTAGAATGGATCTGCACATTTTTCAGCAGCTCCTCTACGAACCAGTAGGTGGCATCATGCAGCTCCCCACCAACTGTGTTCCACGCTAAAAGTGACATGCAGAGCTGCAAATAAGTGCTACTGATGAATGCTGACATCAGCTACTTTCTAGGCTGTTTGGTCTGGCATATACAGATTAAATGAAAATCCATTAGTGAACCAGCCACTTCCAGAGGTGCAAGGGCTCCTACCATAGGGTCCAATTCCCCCACACCACCCTGCTTTTTGAAGGACCACATGGCTGTGGAGTTATCAGTGAATTTCTGCACCAGCTGTACTGATGGTATTGAGTTTTAACGGGGTTAACCCGTAAAACTACCTGACCTGGGTCAAGATTACAGTACATTCAAGGAATGGTTGTGGTAGTTCTTGCAAATTTTGACATGAAAAAACAAACAATTCACCACAAAACAATTCAGATTCTATTCAACAGAAAACAGGATTTTAATTTCATACATGCTACATTCCTTAAATACTCTTGTAATTCAAAGCATCAGTATTACTCCATGTATCAACTTCAATGTAATCCTAGTGCATGTAATATTTACAGTGCTCACAGTGTGATAGAGACAGGGAAGGTATTTTGGGTAATGGGAGTGAGTAGGAGTGTGACGGACAGGGTAAAGGTATTGTGACATTGGCACAATTGCAATTATATACAATAAAACCTTCACAGCCTAGTATCGGTCCATAGTTCCACTATATATCCATAACACATAGGTACATATTAATAGGCCTATTCTATTCCTATGGTAGTCTACGTTTCGACCCCTGTTCAAGAGAGGGTGGTTTGTTCTTCAGTGTGGGGTCTTCATCAGGACACAGTTGTGTAGGGAGCACCTACAAGTGACAGAAATGGTTCAGTACATGTAGTATAATGTGGTGAAAAAAGGAAAGGAGGTACCCTTATTGTAACCTACTTGTGGTAGGAAGAAGCATTCGATGAATGATCCTAGTGGGCACTCAATGGCTCCTAGACATCTGTGGTGAGATATAAAGTCTCAGTGTTACAATGAGGTGAAAACATTCATAGAACCTCATGTGTTATGTAGGCGGTACAGAAACTCACTCTGCCGAAAGCAGTCATGCGGGGCAGTGAATCTCCCGATGGGCGTTGCAAATAGTCAACAGGACAGGGTCTGTGGATAAGAGACAGCGGGTGTGCATCAGGGACAAAGTAGTCAGTATTAATGAACAATATGGCGTGGCATTCATAGGATTATACGTCAGGGATATCACTAATTGACCCATAATAGGCGTGGTTGCAGGCACGGATCGCTGCACATGCTGTAGTGACACCGCATCGGCGAGGTGAGCGATGCACAAGTAACTACTTGTGCAACGCTATATCTGTAAGAGACATTAGTTAGTGATAGATTCCTTACCTTAGAATATCCCCAGGCGTCAGACTGGATCCGGAAATGTTTGCGTAGCAATACCCCTGTGCGTCGGTAGGCGTCGTCTGCGGCTCCGCGTCCGTCGTCGGGGCGCCGTGATGACGTCGTCTGAGTACTTAGACGCCACCTCCGCGTGCTGACGTCAGTTTTGAGACACAAATTTTCCGCGCCAGAAACGCAGAGCCATGCTAAAAACCAACACTGGTGCCAATGAAACTAGGGCCCTGAAAGGGGTTGACCTTAACCCTAGATATCGGTTCGCAGAAACGGTGAGGATGGGTGGGTCGGTAAGGAATCTATCACTAACTAATGTCTCTTACAGATATATCGTTACACAAGTAGTAACTTGTGTATCTGAAAGAGACACGTTAGTGATAGATTCCTTACCTTAGAATAGATACTCCAACAATACCAACCCCGATGGTGGGTCTGCGAACCAATAATCACACCAGAAAGTCCTGGAGGACGGAACGGCCAAAGAAGCCATCCCTCCGGACTCGGCTGTCCAGGCAATAGTGTCTTGCAAACGTGTGCAGCGAGGCCCACGTAGCTGCCTGGCAAATGTCCTACAATGGCACTCCTCGGCCCAAGGCAGTTGTAGTCGCCTTGTCCCGAGTGGAATGAGCCCTCAGCCCAACAGGGAGTTTCTTCTTAGCCAAAGAGTAACACGCCTGGATACACAAGTTGATCCACCGCGAGATTGTCCGCTTGTGCACTGCCTTTCCCTTCTTAGCGCCCACGTAACCATCAAAGAGTTGGTCATCCACCCGGAACTGATGTGTGCGATCCAGATAGTACGAGAGCGCACATTTTGGGTCCAGACGGTGGAGCCTCTCTTCCTCTTTCGAGGGATGCAGAGGCGGAAAGAAGGTGGACAAGGTAATGGACTGCCCGATGGGGAAAGAGGGTCTTGTCGGCAACACAACCTTGTCCGGATGGACTGAAAGGAAAGGAGGTTTAGAGGATAAGGCCTGGAGCTCACTCACTCTCCTGGCAGAGGTGATGGCAACCAGGAAAGCAGTCTTCGGAGTAAGAAAGCGGAGAGGACAGTTGTGAAGTGGCTCAAAGGGAGCGCACATCAGAAAAGTTAGAACCAGGTTCAAGTCCCACTGAGGCATGACGAAGGAAACAGGTGGAAACGTGTGTGTGATGCCTTTCAGAAATCGATGTACAATAGGAGACTTGAACAAAGATGGCTAGTCAGGCAGCCTTAGGAAGGCTGAAAGGGCAGAAAGGTAGCCCTTGATAGTGCCCAGAGCAGAGCCCTGCTGGGCAAGAGAAAGAAGGAAGAGGAGAACCTCAGAAAGAGGGGCAGAGAGAGGATCCACAGCGTTTGCTGTGCACCATGCCACAAATCTGTTTCACTTGCAGGCGTATGCTGACTTTGTGGAGGGACGCCTGGCTGCCAGAATGATGTTACAGACTTCAGGAGGCAAGTCAAATGGCCTCAACTGTCGCCGCTCAATCTCCAAGCATGGAGGTGAAGACTGGACAGGTTCGGGTGGAGGACCGTCCCCTGCTGCTGCGACAGAAGGTTCTCCTGAAGAGGCAGACGAACCGGGGGATCGACTGACATACTGAGTAGCTCGGGATACCAGTACCTTCGTGCCCAGTCCGGAGCCACAAGGATGACTTGTGTCCGGTTGCGCTTGATCTTCTTCAACACTCTGGGCAGAAGTAGAATAGGCGGAAAGGCGTACAACAGACCGCAACTCCACTCGCGACGAAAAGCGTCTCCGAGCGAGTGCTGCCTAGGAAATTCCAACGCGCAGAACTGATGACATTGCGCGTTCTCTTCAGTGGCGAATAGATCTAACCTAGGCTCTCCCCACTGCAGAAAGAGACCTTGCGCCACGTCAGATTTTAGACGCCATCCATCATGCACCGGCGGCTGAAATCGTCCGCCCTGGCGTTCAGAGAACCCGCCAGGTGTTGAACCACCAGGGTCACGCCCTGATGTTCCAGCCATTGCCAGAGGCGCAGAGCCTCTTGGCAGAGGGTCCACGACCCCACCCCGCCCTGTTTGTTGTAGTACCACATGGCGGTGGTGTTGTCCGTGAACACCTGCACTACACTCCCCCGGACAGAGGGGAGAAATGCCTTCAGTGCTAGACGAATCGCCCGTAGCTCCAAAAGGTTGATATAGAACCGGGACTCCGCCGGAGACCAGAGGCCTCTGATATCCGCTTCTCCCATGTGGCCTTCCCTCACAACAACGTGCTCCGGATGGGGAAGGAAGGAGGATATGCCGCTGACCCAATCGCGGTCCGTGAGCCACCACTGCAGCTGTCTCACAGTGCCCTCCGAGATCAGGACATGGTCAGACAGGTTGCCCTGATGCTGGACCCACTGAAACTTCAGGTCCCACTGCAGAGCCTGCATCGCCAACGGGTGGGATGCACCAGAAGGATGCAGGAAGCCATCAGCCCCAGAAGCCGCAGCGTCAACCTGACCGAAACGTGGGATAAAGGCTGAAAGAGTGGAATCAGAGCCTGTATATCCCGAACCCACTGTTCGGGTGGGTAAACCCAAAACTGCACCCACTCGAGAACCGCTCCAATGAAAAGGAGCTTCTGAGACGGACACAGGTGTGACTTCGGCACATTGATGGAGAACCCCAGCTGGTGCAAGAGGTCTGCCGTCGTCTGGAGGTGGCTGATGACTGTCTGGGGCGAGCCCGCCTTCAACAACCAGTCGTCGGGGTAGCGGAAGACTGAAACTCCTAACCTGCGCAGATGAGCTGCGACCACCGCCATCACTTTCGTAAACACCCGTGGGGCGCTGGTAAGCCCGAAGGGGAGCACGGTAAACTGAAAGTGCTCGTGGCCTACCATGAACCGCAGGTAGCGCCGGTGGGCCGGCAGGACGGGGATGTGAAAATAAGCGTCCTGCAAGTCCAACGCTACAATCCAGTCTCCTGGGTCCAGGGCAGCTAAGACCTGAGCCAGAGTCAGCATTTTGAACTTCTCCTTCCGGAGGAAGCCGTTGACGTTCCGTAGATACAAGATAGGGCGTAGGCCCCCTTTGCCCTTCTTGGGTACCAGAAAGTAGTGGGAGTAGCAACCACACCCTACTTCTGGCCCAGGAACGCGCTCCATGGCCCCTTGGCCAAGAGGGCCGAAACTTCCTCCTGCAGAAGCCGCAAATGATCCCCCGATACGCGGTGGTGTTGCCGTGGCATTACTTGAGGGGTCGTCTCGAAGGGGAGGGAGTAGCCCCTTCGGACGATTTGCAGCACCCACCTGTCCGATGTGACGGTGCGCCAGTGGTCGCGGTGATGGCGAACCCTGCCCCCAACTGGCGTCACATGGGCCTGAAAGCACGGACTAGGAACATTTTGAGGCGGATGCTGCAGGGGTAGGTGTTGACTAGCCTCACCCTGAACCCCGACCACCGCCACGGCAGTTTCCACGTCCGCCACGGCGCTGGATGTTAGTCTGCGGCGCGTGGCTTGCAGCACGTGTGGGGGCGCCCCTTCCTTGGCCACGAAATGAGCGAAAGGCACCCATTTGGCCCAAGGACTTGGCCGTAGCCCTGGAATCCTTAAAGCGCTCAAGCGCATGGTCTGCCTTGTCCCCAAAGACTCGACGGTCATGGAACGGCATGTCCATAAGTGTGTTTTGGACATCGGCCGAGAAATTGGCGAACCTCAACCAGGCGTGACAACGAATCGCCACCGTCGTTGACATCGCTCTGCCCAGAGAGTTGGTAGTGTCCAGCCTACACTGGATGGAATACCGTGCCGCATCCCGGCCCTCCACCAGGGCTTGGCCGAGTCTAGACCGTACCTCCAACGGGCAGTGTGGCAGCACATCCGCGACTGTGTCCCACAGAGCGTGGGTGTAGCGGCCTAAGAGGCACGCGGTATTAACGGACCGCAATCCCAAACTTAGGGAGGAGAATATCTTTTTTCCGTAATTCTCGTACCTCTTGGATTCCTGGTTGGGGGGAGCCGACGGGAATGCGGTCTGGGAATTGGAGGCCTGGGCGGTGGCGTCTGGCCACGTTCCTATCCACAGGCTGTCCTGTGGTTTGCCTGGACCAAGTGCCCAAAAGAACGTCTGACAAGGCCTCATTAAACAGCAGCAGAGGCTCGGCCAAGCTTGACTGCTGTTTAAGGACCTCAGTGAGGAGGTTAGTCCTCACGGCCGCGACGGGGAGCTCAAGGCCCAGGGCCTTGGCCGCCCTCATCAGTCCACGCTATAAGCAGCCCCAAACCCAGGTTGCCACGCAAGGAGGGGAGACAAAGCCAGTGTCAGGCGAAGTGTCCAACCCACTGGCCTCCCCAAGCTCTCCTGTCCAGTCCACAGAAGACTGACACTCACGTGCCAGAGGGTCCTCAGACCCCTCCCAATCGTCCTCATCACCCACAGCCTGGTACTCAGGCTCAAAGGATGGGGCCGGGTCATTGAAATAAAAATCTCCCAGCGGCGTCCAGGGACGGCGTCGGGGACGACACCCTAGGGGGCCGGCGTCGGCGAGGTCGTCAGGTCGACTGGCGAAGACCCGGATCCGGAACCGGACCCAGTGGGACCTGGACGGCGCTGGTGCCGAAGCACCCGGCCCGCGTGGGGACCCAGTCGGATCCGCTTGGCCCGAAGGCGCCGCGGAACCCAATGGAGGAGCGGGCGACCTCATGGCCATGAGGAAGTCCGCAATCTCCCCCGGCGTCGCGTCCTGCCCAGGGACCGGCGGGTGTAGGGGAAGGCCGCGACACCTGCGGCTCCTGCGAAGCCGCGTGGGAGGTGTCGCCCAAACCCCCGGCCACGTCGCGCGAGGGTCGGGACGATTCAGAAGAGCGATGGTGCCTCTTCGACTTCTTGTGCCTCTTACCTGAGGATTTCGAGCCCGATGACGACTCCCGGAACTGTGGGGGCTCCGGCCCCACGACCGGTCCCCTCGACCTCCTTTCGGACTAGGACCTCGAGCGGCGCCGGGCAGACTGCCGAAGCTCGAGTCGCTTACGGGACTGCTCCCGTCTAGCCTTAGACGTCCAAGCCCGGCAGTCGGAGCAGGACTTGTCGTCGTGGTCCAGGCCCAAACAGTGCAGGCACCGGCGATGGGAGTCGGTAACCGACATCAGTCGGTTGCAGTCGGTGCAGGGCTTGAACCCGGGCATCCCTACCGGGACCGTCGGAGTCGATAGACTTCGAAAAATGGATCAAAAAGGATCTCATAAGGTTAGTCAAAAAGTGACCTGGGTACAACTTTTTCCAGATCTGCGCTAGCTGGCACGGAAAAAAGAAGAACTGACGTCAGCACGCGGAGGGGGCGTCTAAGTACTCGGACGATGTCATCACAGTGCCCACGACGCCGACGACTGACGCGGAGCCGCAGACGACGCCTACCGACGCGCAAGGGTACTGCTACGCAAAAATTTCCGGATCCAGTCTGACGCCTGGGGATATTCTAAGGTAAGGAATCTATCACTAACGTGTCTCTTTCAGATATTCAAGGTTAACAGTGTCTCCAATTACTGTAGATACCCTAGAAGTGTCAAAAACTGCATCATGCAAAATACTCTAATTATCAAATGTTCACCCCTCGGGATTCAGGTTAGAAGTGGGGTGCCGAGGTTCGCTGTTCAGCATGACCTAAGATACACCTCTATGTCAAGAATATTACACAAGAAGAGGCTCGATAGCTGAATTATTTTAGTGAATCCCCCTGTGCGTGGAAACGCATTGGCGGTTAACAGAGATTAGTGGTGACCTTAGTGTTAGTTCAAAAATGGCTTGTAAGACAGGAAATGAATAACGTAACGGTTAGCAAAACATTTGTAACCTCGACGCTGGTTGTAAAGCAACACTCGGGCTTGACTATTTCGAAAGGTAACGGTGATCTCTCTTGCATGCAGGGAGTGATTCAGGTTCGAAGAGTGGTGCAGGGGCATGTCTCTAAGTCAACACTCTCAGAACAAGTTCCTTCTTGCGAGGGTTTTTCCTTCTTTTTGATTAAATGTTCACTAATTAAGGGTCCTATCATGAATGAGCATGAAACTCTTTCTTTAACTGAAGAATACATTAAGAGCCTGATAGAGGGGGGACTCAGGGACTACATTTTTATCATCCAAAACTCCCAACATTGATTTTTCATTAAAGGAAAAGATAAACAAGTTAGAATGCTTAGAGAAAAAACTGGTGCGCACTAGACTTCATGGACATCTACTTACTAAGTACCTCCAGGCTAATATCATACCGGCTGGCTTACAGGTCCGCAACAAACCTGCGATCTTTGTAGATAACCCCAAATTTAAAGAAGGATTCAGCTTTGTGGCAAACAATTTTTCGCGACATTGGATGGTGCTAGGGGTGGAAACAGCACGGGAACAAGTGGAACAACTCACCAAAAAAATCAGAGACCTCAGACAAGAGATCAGTGGCCACTCTGCAATTGCCAATGCCAAAGAAACTCTAGAATGGTTGGAGAAGACGTTGAAAGACTTCAATGTAGAAGCACAAGCAAAGAAAGTAGACAAACTGGCCAAAGATATTCAATACTACGATAAGAAGAGTATTTCAAGCAAGATAACCAGGGACGTTTTTTCTACAGAGGCAGAGGAGGATACCGAGGCGGGAGAAGATTCACCAACTTCTCAGACTCATCCTACAGCACAGGCAGTGACAACGAGCATGCAGGACCGAGCAGTGGTTACCAATACCAAGATCAATGGTACCAACCACCACAAGACTGGCCAATGGGCCCACAACAAACTTTTTTAGAGGATACCAACTGGAGACCACCGAGGGGCAGAGGCGGCCCTTGGAACAGGCGCCAAAGATGAGGCCTGAATCAACAAAACTGGGATACAGGCAGACAACAGGGGCAGAACGCCAAGCAAGTGAGATTCCAGCAAGAGAACCATGGGGAAATAAACCCCAGGAGATGAACATACAGATGGTAAACCAGAAGAACCCCATCATTAATCTATCAACCCATGAACTTTCAACAGAGGAGATGAGCGTGCTAATCAAAGGACTGTCATTTGTACCGACCTCTCATGTGAACCGGTTTAACATGAAGGCAGAACTTTTCAGATTGTTCCGGAAGATACGACTGAGATACTACTTTAAACACACCCTACCGATATCCTCATCATCTTTCACCGGAATGCGCCCATCATCAACATTTATGCCACCTGCACACTCCATCTCTCACAGGATTTTGACATATGAGAGCGGTGTGCTACGGGATGTGATGAAGATCAGCGCCATGAGGCCATACGTGAAACACAACATCTCCAAAGGGGAACGTGAAGCACTTAACACCTTGAGGAATAACAAATTGATTGTTATCAAACCAGCGGACAAAGGGGGAGCCATTGTGATGCAAGACGTCCAGGACTATAAAGCGGAGATCTATTCACAGTTGAGAGATGGAACCAGCTATACAGCGATCAGGGCTGATTCCACTAAAGAAATTAGGATGAGAATTCAAGACATCACAAAAAGAGGCAAGGAAGCAGGGTTCCTGAACAACAAGGAATATGAATACCTCAATATGAACCAACCCAGAATTCCTACCATCTAAACTTTACCCAAAGTACACAAGAGCCAACGGAAACTGTCAGGACGACCAATAATATCAGGCTGTGGGTCTCTCTTGGAGCCAGTATGCAAATACGTGGATTTCTTCCTTAAACCGCTCGCAGAAACAACGCCAACATATTTGAGAGATACCATGCAAGTGATTAACCTGGTTGATAAGATGGTGTTTGACAAGAGCAAGCAAATACTGGTCACGATGGACATCGTTTCACTCTATACGAGCATCCCACAATCACCAGCCTTGGAATCAATGACAAGAGCCTTGCAAAGAAGATCTCAGCCCGCCATCGTAACAACTGAATTCATAATAGAGCTCCTGGAGGTGGCAATGACCAAAAACTTTTTTGAATTCTTCATTCAGAGCAAAGGTGTGGCAATGGGGGCTGCCTTTGCCGCAGTTTTGGCTATACTTTTCATGGATAATTTCGAACAGGACTATATATTGTCACCCGTCAACCTATATATAACAACATTACCGAATGGCGAAGGTATATCGATGACGTGTTGCTCATATGGACAGGAGAGGAACAAGACCTAGCATCATTCTTCAATTGGCCAAATTTACAATCTGAAGACATCAAATTTACCATGCAATATGACAGACACCATTGATTTCTTGGACATCAGTGTAAAAGTCAAGGATGATCAACTGTATACCACTCTATACAGGAAACCAGCCGAGAGAAACACACTGCTTAGATATACTAGCCTTCACACAAGAGGACTCCGGGATAACTTACCATTCGGGCAGTTTCTCCGGATCAGGAGAAACTGCTCAAGGAAAGAAGACTTTTTCAACGAATCAAATGAGTTGATCTGCCGCCTCCAAGAGAGAGGATACCCTAACAGACTGGTAAAAAGAGCCAGAAAGAGGGCCTGGTACAACAATAGAGAAGATCTACTGATGCCCAAAGAACGTACCGCAGGACAAGACAGGATGATATGCGTAACTACACATTGCACAAGGAGCAATGAAATCATCAAAAGGACAATTAACAGACACTGGGACCCGGTCTCAGATACCATAGAAATGCCTGAAACTCCGATGCTCGCCTTTAAACATGGGGAAGGTACCGGAGCTAATAAGCCACTATAAATGTACAAAATGCAAAGCATGCTCAATGTGCTTAGAAACCAAGACCCTGACCTACAGAAACCAGACCATCAGCCTTAAATCACACACCAACTGCAACACCAGTGATGTGATATATGCTATCTTATGCCCATGGGATCTTATGTACGTGGGACAGACCAAACAAAAGGTGAAAACGTGGATTTTACAGCACTGCAGTCGAATCAGATGCCAAACAGTGGGAGCCCCCTTGGTCGAACATTTTTGCACCCAAAAACATACCCCTGAAGTACTCAAATGGCTAGAGTTGGAGAAAGTATCCCTAGGCCAAAGAAGTGGTGATCTCAGCTCAATCTTGAACGTCAGGGAATGCAAGTGGATGCACTTAGACTTCTTCTGGTGGATACGGTGACCAATGGTATAAACAAACTGGACGCCACGTATGCACAAATGGCGGGTCTACAATCAAAATAAGTAAGCACCTAGACCTCTACACCACGCCTAGAGTAGCCATGACATCACTCATAACACTTTTCTCCAGTTTATACTTAGGCTGTGATATGAGCCCATGAGATTCAGTATCATCACACACTGTAAGGCCAGTGCCTTCTCTGGAAATATCACTATATTGCACGAATAACTGTCCAATGCGAATACCTTACTATGACCCAGACCTAGAGGTCGTACACCATCCTGTGCCGCATGATAATATGTGCCTATGCTGTCCATGCACCATATAGATGCTGATGAACTCAGGAGATGCAATAATATTATTTTTAGACATGAAACATTAGGATACATGATACCTCCTATTACAGCGATGTATGTATAACCATGTCATGATTTGATATTTTTCCATGCTCTTTTACCGTTCTACTTAAGCTGTAAAGATTTACACTATACCGTAATTCACATGTATAAATGAAGCCTAAACGTATGGATAATTGGATACTTTAATTTCTCTCCTCTAAGATGCATCATATCTCCTATTACAGTCATGTCTAATCTGTGTATTTATCCAGGATCTGCATCACTGTATCTGGGATGCTCTCACATCGTACTAGACAGGATGCATTGATTTACATAACTCCGAAATTCCCATGTACAAAGGAAGTCCAGGTATCAATGTGTTCATACACTTCGACAATTCGATAATTTGATTACTACCTGCTACATGTTCATAGTCATTCAAGCTATGTTATTTGTTTTTATTCTAATACAATTAAGGTACCATGTATCCACAGATACTATATCTGTAACCCCAAGAGACCACCAGCGCATGTCTGCACCTTTTTCGACAGACAATCCCACCATTGCCAATTCTGCGGAATCATTACTGGAAAGTCTATTGGCCAGACTTTTGGTACTTCCTCCCCAGGGTGTTCTGGTAGTTTAAATGTTTAGTAATATCCCAATACCTGTGTATGGTACCCTTTTGGAACTTGCACACTTCACTTTTGTTTTGTAACACACTGTTTGCTACCTCGCACATTTTGTTTGTTTTAGATACTTGCACAAGTGCCACGATTGCCTACGTACCGTTTGTTATTGTGCTGGAGTGTCTGCCTTCTATTGCAGTATTATACCTCTACTTGTATTTTGTACGTTTAGTAACCTGCACCCTTATCACTTTTTTCTCCTATAATGCACCGATTGCTACCTCATGTATTTTGGTTGCTCACCAGTGTCACTTTTGATCCATGTAACTTATTGTTTGCTTTAGTATTTTGTTCCTGTATATCATTATTGGTCCTTCTGTGAAGCGCTCTGACACCTTCTGGTAAAGTCCGCGCTATATAAAATTGCATAAGTAAATAAATAAATAAATAAATAAAAAAACACAGTCCCGACCGAGTGCCCATTGGCTATTGGAGTGACGAGCCTCCAGCCAGCACTTAGCGGCGGCACCGCGTGATGAGGCCACGCCCCCTCCCACCAGCTATCATCAACGCGAAACCTACGGGCGGACTGCTTGCCAGTCCAAGTATTCACACGAGCGAGATAAGAGCCCGGAGTTGCACGCAGCAATCCCCGCGCACATGCATGAGCATGCAAGAGAGATCACTCTTTGATATTTGATATTTGATATTTATGAGTATTTGTAGAGCGCAAACTTTCGCTCCGGAAGGAGCATCTCAGCGCTAAGCATGCTTGTGTGTGATGGGTGATACGTGGCGAAAATCTGGATCTAAATGGCTGCCAGAACAGAGATGTCTGGTTGTTGGTACACCCAGGTCTTAAGGAGATTTCTAAAAAGACTCTCCTTTTCAATTAATCTAAGATTAACGGGTAGATTGTTCCATGCCCTTGCTGCCAGGACGGTGAAGGATTTCCCGCCCCTGGTTTTGTACTTGAACCTTGGGATCGTGGTGAGATTGGTCCCAGAGGATCTCAGACATCGTGTGGGATTGTAGTGTGTGAAGCGCTTAGTAAGGTAGTGAGGACCTGTGTTTTTCATGGATTTAAAGACGGTAAGTAAAAGTTTAAAAAGGATTCTTTTATGAAGTGGCAACCAATGGAGGGAGTTTAGTGCTGCTGAAGCTGATGACCTTCTAGGGAGTTTCAGGACCAGTCTAGTGGCTGCATGTTGTATACTCTGTAACTTCCTGAGGGTGGACTTCTTCACTCCAGCCATTAGGCCGTTACAATAATCGAGTCGGGAGAGTATTAAGGCTACCGCGACTGATTTCCTAGCGGCAATGGGGAGGAAGTCAAAGAACTTCTTTAAGGACTTAATAAGTCCAAAACAGCGTCCAGCAGTGATCCTGATGTGGTCGTCGAAAGAGAGGGATGAGTCAAATTGCACGCCCAGGTTCCGTGCGGAGGAAACAGCACTGGGTGGGGCCTCTGATCCTGTGGGCCACCAATCTTTCGGGCAGAAGGATAGATCTTTACCCAGTGGTATAATTTCTGTCTTCGCACTGTTGCATCTCAAGTGGTTATTATTCAGCCACTGAAAGACGTCAGAGAGGCTATTACGGAATCGCAGGTCTGCGTCCATACACTTTTTATCAATGGCGACGACAAGTTGTGTGTCGTCGGCATATGACGTGACGAGGATCCCGTGAGATTCTATCACAGCGAGAAGGGGAGCCATATAGATGTTGAAGAAAAGGGGGCTTAATAGGCACCCCTGATGTAAATAGGTTTTTCGCTGGATAGATAGGGACCCAAAGACACAGTCTGGGACCTGTTAGACAGGAAAGATTTTACCCATGCCAGAACAGTGTCTGTCACGCCAATCTCTCGCATTCTATTAATCAGAATGACGTGAGAGATAGTGTCGAACGCTGCTGAGAGTTCAAGCAGGATGAGGACGGCCTGCTTTCCTTCATCCTGCAAGAACTTGATGGAATCAGACAGTTCTATCAAGGCTGTTTCGGTGGAATGACCGGAGCGAAACCCCGACTGTTGGGGATGCAAGATGTTGTGGGTCTCTACAAATGCTTTTAGCTCCGGTGTACTAATTGTTCCGTGATCTTACCTAGGACAGGTAGTAATGAAATGGGGCGCATGTTGGTGAGATCTGTAGGAGATTTGTTCAGCTATTTCATCAGAGGCTTCACAATAGAGTCGGGGATAGTGCCCAACGACTGGAAGAAGGCTAGAGATTTATTGATGATAGTGTTGATGCAGGGGTTAACTGCCTCAATAAGGTGGTGGAGAATGGCGGGAGGGCAAGAGTCCGTGGGGGCTCCTGATTTACAGGCCAGAATTGCCTTGCCTGTTTGCTGAAGAGAAACAGGATTAAAGTGACGAAGGGAGGGATAGTTATCCGTCGCTTTATGGAGAGTAATCGAGGGGGGGGGGGGGGGAAGTCTCTCTGAATGTTGGCGATTTTATCCACAAAGAAATCTGCGATTTGATTGCACAGATTTTCGGACGGGGGAATTTCGGGCGTGAGGGCTTTGGGGTGGGTGAAGGACTTGACTATAGAAAATATGGTTTTTTGTTTTTGATGGGCTTCATTTATAGCCTTAGTAAAGTATTCCCTTTTAGCCACTTTTATACTAGAGAGATATACTTTCCTCTGTTGAACGTAAAGTATTCTTGCGGCCTCATCATAGGTTTTTCTCCTCTTCCTTTCTGATTTACGGCAAAGAAGATGGCTATTAGTTAGGGCCTGGGTGAACCAGGGTGCATTTGGCTTTTTTTTGTGGTATGTCGCTTGATGGCCTTTGAGGTTGGAATTATCTGAGACAATTTGGTCCATCCAGGCATGAAAGTTGTAGGAGTTCACTACAACGTCTCCGGTTAGCTTGGGGGCCTTGGCCAGGGGTTGGGAGTTCAGCTTGATGCGTTCCGTCACTTTCCTCCAATTAACTGTGAAGGAAGGGTGGGAGCGCTTATTGCTGGATGCGGTAGGGGCTTGTATCTCGATGTCGAATGGAATGAAACAATGATCAGTCCAAATTTGAGGAATTGGAGAGGACGTAGTCAAAGTTATGAGATTGGAGCAGATGCCATCGATGGTATGGCCCGCATGGTGAGTGGGAGCAGAAACAATTTGGGATAGTCCGAAAATATTTAATGATTGTTGAAGTGAAATGGTAAAGGGGTCAACACATGATTCAAGATGTATGTTCATATCACCTAATAGAGTAAAATTGGGATAATGTAGCATGAGTGCCCCGAGAACATCATCTAAGGATTCTAGGAAGGGAGTCGCATTGCCAGGAGGGCGATATATCAGGCCCCCCGAGAAGGAGGTAGAGGCATTGATTTTAATAGAGAAGCCTATACCCTCGCTTCCTTTAAGGTGGTCAAGGTCAAATGTATGGCAGAGAAAGGTTTTCTTGATGGCTAGTGCTACACCACCTCCTCGCCCAAGAGGTCTGTCTCGCCTAAAGATGGTAAAGTCTAAAGGGAGGGCAGTTGCCAAGTCAGGATTGGAAGACTCGTTGAGCCAGGTTTCGGTGATGAAAAGAGCATCTAGATCCTGTACTAATATCAGGTCATGTATATCTTGGCAATGACAGGATAGTGACCTGGCATTGAGAAGACCTCCCTTAAAATAAATGGGATTATACTTTAATGGGGAAGGCGATACATATGTCTCAGCGATTAGCGCAGGGGGCTTCCACTCGCAATGTAAACATGTAAATGTGCTCGAGAGGAGGTCAATGGGGGGGGCAGCCCTTACAATGGTCGCTCATTGTGGGGCGTAGTGCATATAGATCGTTGCTACCATACCTGATGGTGTGGGATTTTTGGCCAGCAAGCCCTGCGCCCGGCGCGTTCCGGTCGCGGACGGGCGCAGACGGGCTTGGCTTAGGCGCGGCTTCGGCGCGCATCCGGCGCGCCCGCTGCGCCAGCCCGCTGCGCCGTCTGGCCAGTCTGAACATAATATGGGTAGAGAAGAGGGCGGGAGGACTGCGCGACTAGAGCGCTCTCCCCGCCTCACTAAAGATGGCGCCCACCGCCGCCGAGTGTCAGCTAAAAAGCGGCTGGGCCGAGTAAGGGAGAAGGAGAAATGAAACTCTCCCTTTTTAACATTGCCGATCCTGATTCTTGTTTGACAACCAGCATCCAGTGTAACATATCGTTATTTATTTCCTTTTTACGAGTTATTTAAGAACACCGAGGTCACTGTTAACCGCTAACGCGCTTCCACACATAAGGGAATGACGCCGTATGATATCAATGAAGTAGTTCAGCCATCGAGCCTTGTCATTTATAATATACTTGATTTAGAGACGTGCCCCTGCACCACTCTTCCAACCTGAATCACTCCCTGCATACAAGAGAGATCACCCTCACATTTCGAAATAGAGGAGCCTGAGTGTTGCTTTACAACCAGCATCGAGGTTACTGAGAGAGCGCAAAACTTAATTTCGAAATTGTAGAGGTGCACCATATTCATGAGTAGTCAGCACCCACATATATAAAGGACTTTAATCATGTTTAAATGTGATGTAGGGCTAAGAATTAATGTGCCAGAATTTACATAGAGTAATGCAAAGTGTTTTGAAAGTATTAATGCCACGCTAATCTAGAAATATTGTTTGCAGTGAAGTATTAATCCAAAAGGGATGATCAATAAGTCATTAGTGTATTAGCTGCTTCATTAGAATTTCATTATTGTATTCATATAATGAGATAGAAGTGCTTAAGTTAGAAAATGTATTTAGAAGATGTATTTTGCTATATTGATGAAAGCTTAATGAACGAAAATGTATTGTTCATGTTAGGATGTGATACACAGAAACGTGCAGAGGCCCAGTTGTGAAAAAAACTGTGTAGGCCGGATTGAGAATGTTTCACTTGACATTAAATCATGGAAATGTCTTTTTCAGAAGGTTGCTTTTAGACAGTTAATTGCAAACAGCATGAAACTGTGAGCCGATGTATGTGCCGTCTTTTGCAGGTGCAAGGTTAACTAGAGATTGTAAAAGAAGGGCCCATTGTGTACGAGTGTTAGGATGGTAGTCCCAGACATGGAGGAGTGACTGCGGAATTTAGGGAAGCAACTTCAAGAGAAGAAGGCTCTGGGACCCAAGGACGTTTTCAACTGACAAAGAAGAAGATGTCGTAGTGGAAATATTTGAAAATCAACACCTGCGGGAGGGGCGTACCTGAGGGCGTGTCGTACATATTGTGGGGTTTTGTATTAGGGACCGCACCCCGAGGGAGAGAGAGGGCAGATGCGCATGAGGGGAAGGAAGTTGTTGGTCAGGCAGAGAGCTTTGCTATGCGAGAAGGGTTCTTAGGCTAAGTTCTAACAAAGTGAGTGTACTTCTTTGGAAGTCACCACGGCTGACACCTTGGAGAGGGGGAACTTTGTTAAGTAGGGATGTCACTTAGTATAGTGTAGGGACAGATTAATCTGGATTTATTCCTTCCTTTATCGATGCCTACTAAAACCAAGGTTATAGCAATTCTTGTTAGCCTGATGATTTTGGAGCTGATACTTGTATTGTTTCTTAGTCGATTGAGACTTTTCCGTAAAATTATATTTGTATAGTGCCTGTTTATCTCTTAAACCTTTTGCTGAGGTGTGTATACACTTAACTGTTTTTGGCTTTATAGTAAATCTTAAAATTTGATCTTTAGTCAGTGGTTCTTTGGGGAAAGGAATGGGGATCGTTCAAGTTGATGTTACACTGTTTGGATAGATTGCCTTCTACACTCTATGACAGGTAAAAAGGTCTAGTCGACCTGTGACGGGATTCTAGAAAATGCTATTCTGATTCAAGAGTAGAAATCCCGCCTTTCCAGTTGGTAGCAGAGTAGGATGGTTTATCTTCTGGAGTGAGGGTAATCTAGGATAGGTTAAGATTTCCCCAAGGCCCATAGAGATCTGGAGATGTGCGTCCGCAGAACCGCGGACGGAGGATGGCGTTCCACGGAAAATGACGGAGAGTGACGGTACGGCAGAAAGCAGCAGGTCGTAAGAGAGTGAGTATGAAAAGGGTCATGCGTGTTAGATTGCGGTGTGCATTGTGTTGTTGAATTGTGTTGTTTAGCGGAGTTGAGTGCCTGTAGTGTGAAAGGAGATCAAGTTGTGAGCGCGCGCAATCAGTGAAAATCTTAGACTCAAGGAGAGTTTAAGTGGTTCTGGTGTATCGAACACCTACAGTAATTGTCGACCATTGTAAGGGGGTCATGAGGTACCATTGATCGCCCGCAGGACCGAGATAGGGGGAACGAATGTGTGAATGCGTGGGTAACGGACGCTGGTCGGAAGTTGCCGTGTGTATGTAACCTATCAGAGAGGCGATTGTCTGGTCGTTAAGTGGACAGACAATTGCCAGTTAGGTGACAAATACAGTTAGACTGTGGACGTACAGTCAAGGAAGTGGTTGCTTGGTCGGAAGTGATCATTTCAAGTGTATGATTGGGACGCATGCATGACCGAGAGAGGAGCGGAGAAAGGAGGGGAACTGCTGCGAAGCGGAGGCGAGTGACGTCAGAAAGAGCCGCGCTGGGATAGGACGGTTAGTGTGGAGCCGTGCTGAGATTGGGCGGTTAGCGAGAAGCGAGTGACGTCAGAAGAGAGCTGCGCTGGGATAGGGCGGTTAGAGTAAAGCCGCGCTGGGATTGGTGGATTGTCATTGGGAAGTAAACGAGCACTGTAAACAAGGAAACGTTGTGGCTTTCATCATGAAATGTCTAAAAGGATTGCGAAGCTGTTTTAAGGGAGAAAAGAAGCTAGAACCTCGGGGTGGGGAAGAGGCTCCACCTGAGGATACGCCAGCCCATTACATGGCTGCGAATGTTGGGTTGCATACCATATTGTGGCTTGAGAACTGGTGTAAGATGACTGACGGAAGAGAGGAATTGACTTTTCCTAGATATGAAACGTTTAGATTGGAGGTGTTGTACCATTTAAATGCGACTATGGCCTCTTTGCGGCCGTTGCCTAGACCAACACAGTTTGAAGCATTAAATGCATAGATCAGGGCAGCCTACGAAAAGAACAGAGATAGGCGACAAGAGAGAGTGAAGAGATCAGTTAAGGCGGTCCAAGAAGCGAGATGGGATGCACTGGCCAAGAGGTGGAGAGTGCAGACCATAGAGGGAGACAGGCTATACCCATTGCTGGAGAATGTAGGAGATGCGCAAAGAAAGAGCACAGAGGATGACGACAGCGAGACGGACGACAGTCTGATAGAGAGGCCACCTCCATATAATCCGGAGGTAGAAGGGAAGCCAACACCACCAATGGAAAGGGAAGCATCTGTAGTAGACGGTGGCTTCTTAAGGGAGAGCGACTTGAGCCCAGTAGGGGACAAGTCCAGCTCGGTGGAAGGAGAGAGGGTACCCCAGCAGTCCCCCGAGGCGAGAGTAGTGGGGAGATGTACGGTACAGAAAGTACACTGCGAATAGGGGGTCAGTGCTCAGAGGCTACCAGATGCTCTTACGGTACCTGTCACCATAGGTCCCATAGTATCAGTATACAACCCAGAACAGACACAAAACGAAAGTCTGCCACAAATAGATAGAGAAAGGAATACCAGCGAAGGTAGGAGTAATGTGGCGGACGAGTGGAACCAATGGTCCAGACCCATAGAAAGGAGCACCACTTTGGCAGCATCAGCAGACTCATCCAGAGAACAAGGAGGTTTGAGAGGACCGATTGATCTGATAGGACCACGACCAAGACCGATTAGGGAATTGAGGCCAGATTTGCGAACTTGGGAGACGGTCGTGGACACCCAGAGCGACAGGTCAAGGGATGGTTATGGCAATGGAGGTCAGGATAATGGGGGGTGTCTCACTGTACGTCTAATGGAAGCAGGCATGAATGGGACCGTGGGGGTGAGGAGAATAGGTTAGCGTCCCCCCCTGTATCTACAGATAGAAGACAAGACTGGGACCGTGAAAGATGGGAGCGAGGAAGTGTTCCCCATAACACACCCGAGGAGGACAGACGAGTGAGTCAGGAATGTAAGGGGAGGGACTCTAGTGAAACCTCTAGTCAAGGCCCATTGAGGGCGGCGATAAAGGCAAGGAGAATTGAGACTTAAATCAGAGGTGGAGGAAATAGTGGAAGGTACCCTGCCTCTGGAGAGAATAGAACTCTATGAACCAGATGAACTGTTGTTCGTAGCGAAAGATGTTACTCGCAGGGCTAGGACAGCTCATGAGAAATTGTCTGAACTAGCGGACAAGTATTCTGTGGATTTGACAAAGACCAAAGCATTGCAGGGTGGCTATAGGTTGCAGTATTCGGATCAAGATCTAGAAGAGAAGAGAGTGATCGGATTAAAAACCCACATCAGAGAATTGATTGTGGAAATCCGAACGTGGGTCCAATTGGATGAGTGTGAGGAAAGGTGGTCAAAGAAAAAGTGTTAGACGAAGCGCTATTGAGGCATCACCAGGAGCGGGACTGATGCATGCAGAGGCGTACCCCTTGAGGGAGGTGGCTCATGGGGGATATGTGCATGTACCTTGGAGTAGGGGAGATTTGGCTGCCTTTACGAACACATTTCCTAAATTGAGGGAGAGTCCAGTAGAATGGTACAAGCAGGTAGAGAGGTTCGTTAAGATCTCGAAGGTACTGTGGGTGATTTGAACACGTTGTTTGACATTGTGGTACCGGAGGACCTGTGGATAGCATGTAAGGTCAGCGCTGAATGGCCCACAGAGGAGCCTGAACGAGATGCAGCCTCGAATGGTCCCTCACCTAGGGTGATGATAAAGTACAAGCAGGCGATTACGTGGTTAAAGACTAAGGTACCACCACAGGACATAGATTGGGTGAAAATAGATCCAAATAGACAAGAACCGAAGGAGACAGTCCATGAGTACTATGAGAGATTATTGCAGATATTCAAGCAGTACAGTGGATTGGATGTGATGGATCCAAAAGACATGGGACAGTTTGTGTCCAAGCTAGTTCTAGGACTGAGACCCGATATCTGTCTCATGATACAACAACATTTGATTTGTTGGCAGAACAAGCCTCTGGACGAGATCCTGAGGTATGCCAGGTACTGCAGTGATGAGATAGACTCTAAGACTAGGAAGCTCAAGGATAAGCTGATGTTAGTCCAAATGCAACCGGGAGGACAGGGTCAGTCTGGAAAGGGAACAATAGGGAGGAAATCGGGTGGCCAGAAAAGAGACAGCGAGGATGGCCCAAGGCCAAGAGTAGAACTGGCGACTCTGAAAAAGACAACTAAGTGTCATCAATGTCATGAGATCGGGCATTGGAGACGCGAGTGTCCCCATAACCCGGAAAATCAGGTACAGGAGGAGGAAGAGGAGAGTCAGGTCCTTCAAGTACCGAGGGCAACAGTAGCTAAGTTCAAGGCGGCAAAAAGGGGGGACTCCTGCTCCTAGAGCTCCGGTTCCCCAGCCACCGAAGATTGCGGCAGGGAACAAGGTTTACCAGCAGATGCCTTTCATGGTAGAAGGAGACGAGTACTATCATTTTGACCCAGTGACAGGACGGTGCCTGAGTGAAGAGGAGGATTGTACCCTAGGAGCAGTACTGGAGATAGACCAGAGGGGACCATTTGTAGAAGCTGATGTGGCTGGACACCCAACCACCTTTCTGGTGGATACGGGTGCTACTCGTTCTACTGTACGTTCTGCAGTAGTTCCTAACTTACCACTTTCCGGACAGACTATCCAAGTTGTAGGGGTCGCAAATAGGAGGATGACAAACCCACTGACTGAGCCAGTCCCAGTAAAAATAGGGAATTTCAGGGACAGCCACCAATTCGTGGTATGCGATTTTAGTCCTGTGTGTCTGTTAGGAAGGGATCTGTTGTGTAAACTTAATTGTACCATCTACTGTACACCTAAGGGAGTAGAGTTACAGACAAATGATTTATGATGCTGCCTTTAAGGTTGCAAACACACATGTGTGCATAGAACTGTATCCTGCACTAACGGTGCAGGAACTCCCCTGGGATTTGAGAGAGGCAGTCAGACAAGAAGTGTGGGACTTTACAGGAGAGGAGATTGGCTTGATCAAAGGAGTGGTTCCAGTTAAGATTCAAGTGAGACCGAATGCAGAGTTTCCAAGAACACCCCAATACAAGTTGACACCAAAAACAATTGCGGGAATAGGACCTGTGATCGAATCCATGATTAGACAGGGAATTCTGAAGGAAGTAATGGGCAGTCCATGTAACTCTCCGATCATGGGCTTGCAGAAGCCTAGCGGGAAGTTCAGGAATGTGCAGGATTTACGAAAAGTGAACGACATAGTTGTTCCATGCTGTCCAGTGGTACCGAATCCTTCAGTGATATTGTTTCAGATACCGGTACAGGCTGAGTGGTTCACAGAGATTGATTTGTGTCAGGCTTTCTTCTCAATACCATTACATGAGGAGAGACAATTTCATTTCGCTTTTAAGCTGGAAGATCGCGTGTTAACATGGTGTTGTATCCCTCAGGGGTATACAGAGAGCCCATCGATTTTTAAACAATTGTTGAAAAGCTATCTTGAGAGTCTAGTACTGCTGCAGAACTCGGTTCTCGTATAGTACATAGACGACCTCCTTGTTGCGTCAGAGACAGAAGATGCTTGCAGAATTGACACCATTGCCTTGTTAAACCATTTAGCAGAAAATGGCCACAAGGTATCCCCCAGTAAGTTACAGTACTGTCTGTCTGAGGTACAGTATCTGGGGCACAGGATAGAGAAGGGGAAAAGGAAAGTGTCTCCTGACAGGATAGAAGCCATAATGAAAATGATGGTACCCTCGACCCAGAGAGAGGTTAGAATGTTCTTGGGGATGGTTGGCTACTGTCGCCAGTGGATTGCCAATTTTTCCCTGAAGGCAAAACCATTGCAGAAACTGACGCACAAGGACGTGAGTGATCCAGTACCATGGGACACAGACTGCATGATGGCTTTTCTTGAGCTGCGAGAGGACTTATGTCGTGCTCCGGCTCTGGGAATGCCTGATTACAACAAACTGTTTTCTTTGTTCTGCTGCGAGCGAGAGGGTTGCGCGTTGGCAGTCTTAACGCAAGATCATGGAGGTGTCCGTAGACCAGTTGCTTATTTTTCGGCTACCTTAGACCCAGTAGCCGCAACGTTGCCCGGATGTCTCAAATCCGTTGCTGCAACAGGTGTCAGCATTGAGAGGTGTGAAGGCATTGTGATGGGACATCCACTAATAGTACATGTTCCACACTCGGTAGAACTGTTGATGACCAGGACCAAAACGCAGCACTTGACCAATAATAGGCTCACGCGCTACGAGCAGGTTATACTTGCCGCAGAGAATGTGACCCTTAAGAGGTGCTCGGTTTTGAACCCTGCTACGTTAATGCCATTGCCAAATGTCTTAGATGATGATTGTGAAGACCATGATTGCCTCGAGGTGACTGAACTGTGCACCAAACCTAGACCAGACATTGTCGATGAGCCATTGGTAGACCCAGACGAAATTTACTTTGTTGATGGCTCATGCATAAGAGACAGTGCTGGACAGTTAAGAGCGGCTTTTGCAGCGTGCACGATTCATGGGATAGTCGAAGCTGCCTGCCAGGAAGGAGTACACTCCGTTCAGGTGGCTGAGATAATTGCGTTGACGCGTGCCTGTTTGGCAGCCAACAAGATTCGAATCACCATATACACCGACAGCCAATATGGGTTTGGTGTGGTTCATGACTTCGGTCAGTTGTGGTCTCAGAGGGGTTACATGACATCGTCAGGTTCCCCTATCAGGAATGGAGAATTTGTCAGATTACTGCTGGAGGCTCTGCAGGGTCCAGCAGAAATCGCTGTGGTGAAATGTACAGCACACAGCAAAGGTGCTGATTTTGTGTCCTTGGGTTATCGTTATGCTGATGAAGGTGCACGCTATTGTGCCGAACAGGGTTACTCATTTACTGACCAAGTTATCGAAGGGACGCAGGGAGGGACCGAGCTAAACATGATACTTGAAGTGGCTGATACCTGGGATGAATTGAGAAAGATGCAGGAACAAGCGTCAGAGTATGAGAAAAAGGTATGGGTGACATCTGGTTGTGTCAGAGGAGAGTTGGATTTGTGGATTTCGGCAGATGGGAGAGCCGTGTTGCCGAATGAGCTGGTGAGCCCGATGGCACGACAGATACATGGTCCTGCGCATCTGGGAAGGGATGCAATGATGCGAGTGTTCAGGCAGACATGGTACAATCCCAAGTTTCGAACGGCTGCGGAAGCAGTATGTCAGAGGTGTGTTACGTGTCAACAAATGAATGTTGGAAAAAGGACACCAGTCACACGGAGTCATATTGGAAGATCTGGTGGGCCTTTCAACCGGATGCAATTGGATTTCATTGAAATGCCGAGGTGCAATCGCCTCAGATATGTCCTGGTGATTGTGTGCGTGTTTTCCAGGTGGGTTGAGGCATACCCAACTCGTAGGTGCGACACACTCACAGAAGCAAAATTATTGTTGAGGGAACTAGTGCCACGGTTTGGGGTCCCGACCTCTTTGGAATCGGACAGAGGGACGCATATTAACAGTGAAGTTGTGAAAATGCTCTGCTCTGCATTGAACATTGACCAGAGACTGCATTGTAGCTATCGACCAGAGGCTTCTGGCATAGTAGAGCAAATAAATGGAACACTCAAGGCCCGAATGGCGAAGGTGTGCTCATCCACGTCCCTGAAATGGCCAGATGCTTTACCATTGGTGTTAATGAGCCTGCGTAGTACACTAGATAGGAGGACAGGACTCTCACCCCATGAGGTGTTGATGGGGAGGGCTATGAGATTGCCGTCCGTCCCTTCAGCAGCCTTTTTAAATATCACAGATCTGATTCTTGACTACTGCAAAGGACTATCTGATGTCATCCATTCTGTATCTCTTCAGGTGCAGACTGCTGAAATCCCGGCTTCTAGAGACCTTTGTCACGACCTGTGTCCAGGTGACTGGGTCCTGGTGCGGAAGCACGTGAGAAAAACATGCCTGGATGTGCGCTGGCGAGGTCCATTTCAGGTTATCCTGGTGACGAACACTGCAGTGAAGTGTGGTGGACTGCCGAACTGGATCCATGCTTCTCACACCCGAAGAGTTCCAGCACCCCTGGAAGAAACAGCTCCTCTCGATGATGAAAATCCAGCCGTGGAGGAAGATCCACTAGAGGGGACAAGTCAAGCTGTGGGGGTGTCTGAAGAAGCTGGTGATTCATCCGACCGAGCTGAAGGAGATCACAACAACAGTGACACGGAATCTGCCTCTGAATGGGGAAGTTGCTGTGAAGGTGATCTCAATCCAGAGCAAGCTGAAAGCAGTGATGACCAGGGTGTGCAAATGAGAAGCAGAGGAGTGAACAGCACAGAGGCAAGTTAGCCTGAGAGGCGAAGACGACTGAACGTGAGGTTGGCCTCTGAAAGAGGCCTTGCACCTGAATCTCAAGAATCAGACCCGGAAGTGGGAAATCAAGAGTCAGAGCAAAAAGGTCCGAGGAGATCAAGGAGGGTGAGAGTACCTTGTCGAAGATACGCCACTCCGGAGTGGACCTACCCTTTGACAAATGCCAGGTGTACTGAGGTCCGGGAGGGTGAGGTCAGTGACTGTGACCAGTACGATCCCAAACGTTAAGCTGGAAGTGGTGTTGTTGGTACCTGGACTGGAAATTTAAGGCATACTGACACTCACAATTCCTAATCCCCCTTACCTAAGCAAGATACGTGATTTAATCCTGAATAGACTGATCTTTCCTACATTTGGTCCTGAGATACCTGCTTATGAATCAGTAGTCCTTCGAATGGAACTCTTGGATTATGTGCTATGTGCAGTTGGAGCAAATATCATCATTGATCATTAAAGACTTTGTAAATAGCTGTTGAATATACCTAGGGCCGAGAGGAAGAAGAAAAAATTTAGGGACTTTCCTGAGAGGACGGAGAAGGGTTAGGGTTGTCTGGCGTGGATGCAATCGGAGAACTAAAAGGAATCCTGCTTCAAGAGGTGGTTCAAGAACTTTCAAAAGCAAAGAAAAGAGACTTTGTGTTGTTGCTGAAAAAGGACCACACTGTTCTGAGATCATGGAGGCTGGGAACCCGACTCGTAGGGCAAAGTGTATTATAGACACACTCATAGGGGTAGTGATATTCTTTATATTTTTAGTAGTTCTAGTTTCTTATTTAGCACCACAAAAGCAGGAAGTGGAGGTCGAGGGAACACCTACCACTCCTAGCCAGAAAGAGGTCAACATAGGAGCTGAGAAAGCTTTGCTAGTAGAAGAAAGCCGTAGATTACATGCAGATCTGTCTAAAGGAAACTTTGGAAAGAATGCGTATGCAAAGTTGTGTTATGAGTACATTGATGCGATGGATGCGAAAGATTGTTATGTGTGTATGCAATTGCCGGCTTCAGTAGACGAGGGTATTAGATACCATCACCTGCCATTGACATATGGAATTTCATGTAGTTTGCTGCTTAGCATATTTTATGGGCGGAACCATTTTGAATATTTATTTTCGAATTATGATGCTGTGCTTCCAGAGGTCCCTGCTTATAAACACTTGAACAAGTGGGATTATTATAAGTCAGAGGATAGACTTAGATACTTTTTCATTCCAACACGAGAATTGGACACCTCATATGCTCACCGACACAATTTGACCTGCTCATTGGCAGAGGTAGAGAAGAAGTTCATAGAACAGGTAGAGGATAGGTATCAAAAGCAAAAGCAGTTGCAGGCGTCAGGGCAAGGTAAAGTAGATTGGACGGATGAGGAGAAGCTACATAAGACAAGGGGAAGCTATGGTCCGATAGCATTGGATGAGGTACAGAAAGGGAAGTTGTGCCTCCACAGACCACAGACGTATTATGAAAATGTGTATGTGGGCCATACAACCTGTGAACACACTTTCACATTGGAGTATTACACCAAGGATTTCCTGAGGAGTGTGGTACAAGTGATCCCTACGGTGTACTTTGTCTGTGGGAAAAATGCATATGTGAGGTTGCCTGATAAGTGGTATGGGACATGTTACCTGGCGATTATTTTTCCTAAGATATACCACACTGAGGACTTTGCTCTCTTGGAAGGTGGACACTTGACGAGGGTGAAGCGGGGAGAGAGTGCTGGTGCGATAGTGGGTGATGTGTTTGGAGCAGCGATACCAATGTTGGGAGTGATCTTGAAAGACGTGAAGATACGGCGGTTGGCAACTGTGGTGGATGAACTGTCAATGAGTACAGCTAAGTCATTAGTGTTGATTGAGGGTGAGATGCTGTCGATAGGGACAATGGTTTTGTAGAACCGTCTTGCTCTAGACGTCCTTCTGGCGAAAGAGGGCGGAGTCTGTAAACTTTTAAAGGTTCAGGAATGTTGCACGTTTATTCCAGATCATTCCAAGGATCTGAAGAAATATATATGTAACATTGCTGCAATTCATTATGAATTTGAGGATTTGACGCAAGAGAATGTGTGGGAAACAGTCGGCAAAGGATTTGGAAATGTTGGAAACTGGTTTGCAAATTTAGGGAGGAGTTTCCTTGGATACATTTTGAAACCCCTCATCATCATAGTGGCATGTGTGATTGGATTGTGGGGATTGCTGAGACTGTATAAGTGGTATAGGTCAAATAGGTTGGCAAGGTCGATGAGAGTACAAGAGCAGAGAATGGAGAACTTACAAGACAATCAATATCGAAGTTTAAGGGCATTGGAGATGCTCAAGCGAGGGAAACTTGCGACAAGAACTGTGTAGCTCTGTCCCTATCCTGAGTAATGTTGGGTTGGTGGTGATGACACAGGTCATCAAAGGGGGGACTGAGAGAGCGCAAAACTGAGTTAGAAATTGTAGAGGTGCACCATATTCATGAGTAGTCAGCACCCACATATATAAAGGACTTAAATCATGTTTAAATGTGATGTAGGGCTAAGAATTAATGTGCCAGAATTTACATAGAGTAACACAAAGTGTTATGAAAGTATTAATGCCACGCTAATCTAGAAATATTGTTTGCAGTGAAGTATTAATCCAAAAGGGATGATCAATAAGTCATTAGTGTATTAGCTGCTTTATTACAAATTCATTATTGTATTCATATAATGAGATAGAAGTGCTTAAGTTAGAAAATGTATTTAGAAGATGTATTTTGCTATATTGATGAAAGCTTAATGAACGAAAATGTATTGTTCATGTTAGGATGTGATACACAGAAACGTGCAGAGGCCCAGTTGTGAAAAAAACTGTGTAGGCCGGATTGAGAATGTTTCACTTGACATTAAATCATGGAAATGTCTTTTTCAGAAGGTTGCTTTTAGACAGTTAATTGCAGACAGCATGAAACTGTAAGCCGATTTATCTGTGTTCTTTTGCAGGTGCAAGGTTAACTAGAGATTGTAAAAGAAGGGCCCATTGTGTATGAGTGTTAGGATGGTAGTCCCAGACATGGAGGAGTGACTGCGGAATTTAGGGAAGCAACTTCAAGAGAAGAAGGCTGTGGGACCCAAGGACGTTTTCAACGGACAAAGAAGAAGATGTCGTAGTGGAAATATTTGAAAATCAACACCTGCGGGAGGGGCGTACCTGAGGGCGTGCCGTCCATATTGTGGGGTTTTGTATTAGGGACAGCACCCCAAGGGAGAGAGAGGGCAGATGCGCATGAGGGCGAAGGAAGTTGTTGGTCAGGCAGAGAGCTTTGCTATGCGAGAAGGGTTCTTAGGCTAAGTTCTAACAAAGTGAGTGTACTTCTTTGGAAGTCACCACAGCTGACACCTTGGAGAGGGGGAACTTTGTTAAGTAGGGATGTCACTTAGTATAGTTTAGGGACAGATTAATCTGGATTTATTCCTTCCTTTATTGATGCCTACTAAAACCCAGGTTATAGCAATTCTTGTTAGCCTGATGATTTTGGAGCTGATACTTGTATTGTTTCTTAGTCGAATGAGACTTTTCCGTAAAATTATGTTTGTATTAGTGCCTGTTTATCTCTTTAACCTTTTGCTGAGGTGTTTATACACCCAACTGTTTTTGGCTTTATAATAAATCTAAAAATGTGATCTTTAGTCAGTGGTTCTTTGGGGAAAGGAATGGGGATCGTTCAAGTTGATGTTACACTGTTTGGATAGATTGCCTTCTACACTCTATGACAGGTAAAAAGGTCTAGTCGACCTGTGACGGGATTCTAGAAAATGCTATTCTGATTCAAGAGTAGAAATCCCGCCTTTCCATTACTAATGTTTTGCTAACCGTTCCGTTATTAATTTCCTGTCTTACAAGCCATTTTAGAACTAACACTAAGGTCACCACGTATCTCTGTTAACCGCCAATGCGTTTCCACGCACAGGGGGATTCACTAAAATAATTCAGCTATCGAGCCTCGTCTTGTGTAATATTCTTGACATAGGAATGTATCTTAGGTCATGCTGAACAACGAACCTCGGCACCCCACTTCGAACCTGAATCCCAAGGGGTGAACATTCTATAATAAGAGTATTTTACGTGATGCCGTTTTTGACACTTCTACAGTATTTGGAGACACTGTTAACCTTCAATATCACTCACCTCGCCAATGCGGTGTCACTTCAGCAGGTGCAGCGATCAGTGTCTGCTACCACGCCTATTATGGGTCAATTAGTGATATCCCGAGTCATAATCCTATGAATGCCACGCCATATTGTTCACTAATACTGACTACTTTGTCCCTGATGCACACCCGCTGTCTCTTCTCCACAGACCCTGTCCCGTTGACTATTTGCAACACCCATCAGGAGATTCACTACCCCGCATGACTCAGCAGAGTGAGTTTCTGTACCGCCTGCATAACACATGAGGTTCTATGAATATTTTCACCTCATTGTAACAGTGAGACTTTATATCTCACCACAGATGTCTAGGAGCCACTGAGTGCCCACTAGGATCATCCATCGAATGCTTCTTCCTACCACAAGTAGGTGACAATAAGGGTACCTACTTTCCTTTTTCACCACATTATACCACATGTACTGAACCATTTCTGTCACTTCTACGTGCTCCCTACACAACCGTGTCCTGATAAAGACCCCACACTGAGGAACAAACCACCCTTCTTGAACAGGGGTCGAAACGTAGACTACCATACACCATCAAATCCATAGGAATAGAATAGGCCAATTAATATCTACCTATCTGTTAGGGATATAAAGGGGAACTATGGACCGATACTAGGCTGCAAAGGTTTTATTGTATATAATTGCAATTGTGCCAATGTCACTATACCTTTACCCTGTCCCTCACACACCTACTCACTCCCATTACCCAAAACACCGTCCCTCTCTCTATCACACTGTGAGCACTGTAAATATTACATGCACTTGGATTACATTGAAGTTGATACATGGAGTAATACTGATGCTTTGAATTACAAGAGTATTTAAGGAATGTTTCACTTATGAAATTAAAATCCTCTTTTCTGTTGAATAGAATCTGAATTGTTTTGTGGTGAATTGTTTGTTTATTCATGTCAAAATTTGCAAGAACTACTACGACCATTCCTTGAACGTACTGTACTTTGATGGTAGGCAGAAACGCTTTCAACGCCAAGTGAATCACTAAACTCCAACCAGCTTATGTGGAGTCTGATCTCTCCCAGATAGCCTGTCCAATCCAGTAGTGATGCATTCATGACGATTGGCTCGGAGTTGGCTAAGGAGAGACACCTTCAACTGACCCAATCGCGGTCCAGTAGCCATCACTGCAGATCATTTGCATTCTCCTCCAAATATGGATATAATCCATCAGCTCTCCCTAATGTTGTGGGCACTGAAACTTCAGGGCCTACTGCAAAGCCCCCATGAGCCACCAGGCATGTGACACAAGCAGGATGAAGGAGGCCAACAATCACAGCAGCCTCGAAATTATCATCATTGAGATCCAAGACATAGGTTGAAACATCAGTATCATAGTCTGAATGTCCTGGATTCTCCTTTACGGATGAAAACCGTGCCATATCCAGAATGGCTCTGATGAAAGGGTCAAGTGTGACTCTGGCTCAATGAGCATGAACCCCAGTGATGAGAAGAGGTTTGCTGTCATGTGGAGGTGATTGATGACTGCCTACGGCAAGCTTGTTTTCAACAGTCAGTCGTCACGGTCGGGGAAGACTCATTCCCCTGTAAAATGGACAGATGGCCCTAAAGGACTTGGTGGGTGCAGAGAGTTAGAAAGAAAAGAAAGGGCATAGCTCCAGTAGACAATTTGCATGACCCACTTGTCCATCATGAATATGTGCCACTCTCGGAGGAAATATAAGGTCCTGCTTCCAATAGGGTGGCTTTGTGCCGGCAAGGGCATACTAGAGCAGTTTTGGGGTTGAGGCCGACAGAGGTGTGGGGGACTCAGCTGAACATTGCCACTGCTGACCCGCGATGGTCCCCGGAACCAAGGCCTCAGTAGCAAAAAGGCTGAACAGCCTGGTCGGCTGAAAGAGGAATCTGGTGTTGACGGAACCTCTACTGTACTCACGATGAGGTCAAACTGCTAGTGAAACTGCCTAATGAGAGACAAATCCAAGGAATGCGCTGGGGCTCTGACCTTTCTACATCACTCCAAGTCTGAGTTGGCTTTATCCCCAAAAAGGCAAGATCTGTCAAAAGGAATGTTTATTAAAGATTCCTGGATGTCCCCGAACAAAACATTCAGGCGTGGCAACAGATAGCCACATTGGCGCCTAAGGCAAGTCACAGCAATCAGTCATATCCAGTCATGATCGTATTACAAATTTTACCACATTGTAGCTATCTTGAAAAGACTGTGAGAGATGCCCGAAGGTTGTCTGATCCAGCTGGCAAAACCTGAAACATCATATCCCAAAGGGCATTGGAACAACAGCCAGCCAATGTGACAGCTGCGAATGACCGAGCAAACAGCAAGACTTAACGAGGATAAAATCAGTTTGCCAAGGTAATGAGTATGGACTCATTATCGGGTGGAGTGGTAGAGAGAGCGTTTGGATTGACCCTGATTGATGAATCTTGGAATACCAGACTCTACAATGTAAGATGTCAAAAAAATACAGTATTGACCATGCCATATGTTTGCAACATCTATATAAAGGTCAAAGTAAGGGGGTGTAATGATAAACAAATGTAATAACTGTCCATTAGCTGGTGCTCACATGGTACAATCTCTCTGCCAAACAAGGGTAAAATGCCCAGCCTGAAACAACAGTTTCAGAGCAGGAAACTTATAAACAATAATATTGAAGCACGCGTAATTAAAGTCTGAATAGTCAGTAAATCCAATGATACATTTTCAAACGTTAAAGTGATTAAAGCTTGTTTTATTTTCCAACTTTCTTCTGACATTCATTAATCCTTCATAGTATAAATGAAAATAGGCAGACAACATATGTTTCGTCACTTTGACTTTTTTTAAGGCTACAGCCAATACATATAAAACCTTTATGTTATTAAAAGCTCGATGACAAGAAGCCAATGAAAACTGCCCTCCAGAGAGTGCAATGGTGAAAAGTGACCAAAAAACATAAGACATCCAACTGATAATAGAGCCCAAAACCGAACTGGATGGTGTCCAATCATGTAAGCATAGTATTTGTTAGAAGAGAATGATTTCTTTGAAAGTATATAGAATAGTTTCTAGACCCATGTAGTGAAAACAGTGATTCAATGACAATTGGACCAATAGAGCATGCAAGAGGAAAATATAACCTCAGCATTATCTGAAATGGGCATCTATCAAGGGTGCCTTGCTTGTTCGTGAAAAAGACATAAATGTAAAAGCCCAGGCACTACCCAATAGTGCTGTGGAGTGTACAAAGGAAACGCACAGCACCTTAGGCTACAAGTCCTCCTCTGGTTACGATGCGGGTGGCACCAGATCAGGCGATACCGCCAGAGCCTAAACAGGCACCGGAGTTGGTGCTGAATCTGAAAGGAATACAAGGGACACAGGTGGGGGTGCGGAGGATGTACCCGCAGTGGGGGCGGGAAAGCAGGGGGATGGAAGCGGGGGGATGGGGAGGGAGGGAACTAGGAGACAGAATACAAATGTTCAAACAACGCACCTTTCCTTTGGCCGATGAGTCTCGGGAGTGTCCCAGTAGTCCATGGGACACCAGCACACCCAATCCAGACACTGCTCTCACATGAGAGGAGCAGCACCAGGATTGGCCTGAGCAGCCTTGTTTGCCGCTAAGACAGTGCCTGAGTGCCTGCAGCATTTCTCCAACTCGGCTGTGCAACACAGCCAGGTTGGAAAAACATACGTGCGCATGTCTGTTGCCGACCTGAGATGGCCGACCAAACAGACATGCCCACTTTACAGTGCACACTACCCCCTCCTCCCTGTCATGCCCGGCCCGACCCCACCCAGACTCCCTGGCTCAGTCAGTCAGCAGGAGGAAAAATTATAATATTGTTATATTATATTATCATTTTAATTTCTGCTGACAGACTCCATGGGGAGATGCTCCTTCGCCATTACGAAGTAGATCCTTGGCACCTAAGTGAGCACCAGAGGGAGAAAGTAAACTGCAAAGTATCCACAACATAGCTTCCCTGAAGGCTTCCACCTGCTGCAACATTGCCTACAGACCTGAAAGGTCAGAGTCGTCAGGACAATGCCCAGAGGCAAGATGACACCCTTGGCGCCCTTCTCTAGAGCCAGGAAGGGGCCATTTTCCACTTCGACTTTTTTTATTTCTGGTTTCATTTATCCATAGATTTTGACCATGATGAGGACCTGTCACAGGAACTGGACCTTCCATTTGACTCTGACCAGTCACTGCGCAGAGCCTTCATGTGCTTGGATATATAGAGTTCTTTAGGTTACCAAATAGTTTTTGGGCTCATACAGGCGCAGTGGCAAGAGGCCCTGGAACAGTGATTCAGCCCCACAAACCATATCCGGATCATGCAGCATATGCTTAAAACAGTCCCTGCACGGTTTCAACTCTATCATTTTAAGGAAAGACGTTTTCCTTGCACACTGGATAATTTCTGATGAAACTGTGATGAAACTCCGGTAAAAAGACCAAAGAGGAGGTCCGTAAATGCATCTGAATGCGTGGAAAGAAAGTGGTAGTCAGTGTGCATCAGTTGCATTTATATGCAGATCAGCACATTACTTCCAAATGTAGAATAATGTTGGTGCGGAGCCACATGAAACAACCTACTGACTTGTTGAGGTACTTCCTGATCCAGCTTGACACCTGGGGAGTATTCACAAGGTGAGTAATCTGTGGTTAGAAGTAGCTATCAGAAACATGTATAACTGAAACCCATTGGCACTCCATGTCTGCTAATTGGTACCATTTTAGAGTTTCTAGATACAAGCACTACACCAACATAAGTAATCCATAGATGCAAACAATGTAACCCAGGTCAGTCTTTTTAGGTATTGCCCAGTGCTGAAGTTAAGAAGGTGTTTTCTGATGCTTGAAACCAGCACCTAATTCTCAACACAAGAGCTAATGACAGTCTTGTGAGAAGTTGGCCTGGTATATGATGTCCACTATTCTAGTGGGCACCTTGCACCAGTCCAAAAGACCCTTATTGATGGTAGGTTATAAAGTCAACCTTGTAGAAAGTGATCCTAGTGGTAGCTGTGGAGAGCCGCCTTCAGGCCAAGACTTGGAGACGAGTAAAGCAAGTTGTTTTACCAATTATAATCTCTTGAATGATCAGATGAAAGCACACCACACAAGGTATATATCAAATATATATGTATTGATTCTAAACACAACACCTCTGCGCTCTTTATGAGGTCAGAGGTAAAAGTACAATACAAGGAACTTAATTAGCATACAATAAGTTTCACAGTATGCATTATGCCCTAGGGGCCTCAAAAACCATATACTAAAATAGTGGTATAAGAACCACATGAGAGTTAGAAAGTAGGCCTCGGGCATGTGGAATCGCTGGGGCTGCCTAGTATCACCAAAGGTTAGGATGTAGGAGGCCCACGGGAGACGCGTGAAGTGCCTAAACACAGCCGAAGGTTACCATTGACTTTCTAAGGAGAACGAACACGATACAAAGTTACAGTTTAAGGGTACTTCTAGGTGAACTACGATGGAACTTTTTTAGACTAGGAAAGTTCGAGAGTCAAGACCCATGGGAGCACCAGAGTACTCGTGTTACCTCACCCAGGGAAGCCGGGTGCATAGGTGCCTTTTGGTGTCGGGCTTCGTCGTCGATTCCAATGGAGAGCTGCAAAAAAGTGCTGCAGGTGACCAGAGGAAAAGTGTACGGGCGGATCAAAGGGTGGATCGGAGATGTGAATAACCTGAAAGCAGAGGAGACAGAGTCTGGGCCACTAGCCAGTGACCAGGATGGAGACAGGAAGATGCCAGCCAATGTCGGGGGATTTCAGGTGAGAAGGTGAAGCTCGTCTTTTCAGCCACGAGGACCAGGAGGCGTCGACAACGACCAGGAGCTGGATTCAAGATGTCCCACGAAGAATCTAGTTGACTGCGGTGTCGGTATCCGGATTGGACCCTACAAGCCTTGACAAACGCAATCCATGCAAGAGGTCGAGATGGGCTTTGGTGCAGACCAGTTCTGTGGAACTCCTCCTTTGGAGAGGAGTTGGAGCAGGCCTGGAGCAATGAGGAAAGCAAAGTAAATCAAGGATTGGTCTTCTTGGGTGCTCACTAGCCAACGGACTAGGAACCGCGAAGACGCGTCAAGCTGAAATGCACAAAGCGGGCCCACGGGACACTTGTGGAGTGTGGACCTCTGAGCTTCGGTGCAAAAGGTGCTCGGGGCTGGGGCTTCAAGCACCCCAATGCACAACTTCGGGATACCTCGGGAAGGAGGTGCCGGTTGCAAAATGCAGGATGTCCTGGAGTTCCGGTCCCACGTCTCTCATGCCCGCTACAGGTCTCAGCTTTGCTGGGAGTGCAGGTCAGCGTCAGAGATGTCTGGAAGTCCGTGTCCTGTGTCGCAGATTCTTCAGGATCTAGCAGGAGCCTCGAAAATGCAGACCAGCAAAGTTGCAGTTGGTGCCTGTTTGACCAGGGTGGTCACTCTTTGACCACAAGGGATATTTCTTCCGTCTTCCAGTAGATATGGAATGTCGAAGGTCTAAGATGTATGTTGAAGAGTTTCGTCCAGGGTAATCTAAAGTCCTAGGGACTGGGGTTCTATACTTATAGTAAGTTTAGGGGTTGGACTAACTCGAAGGTCCCTCCTATGGGTGGACCTGGAGAGGGGGTGGTTACACCTCTTCCCCTTTGTCCAGTTTCGTGCCAGAGCTGGGGATGAGTGCCCCAGCAGCCAGTTTGAACTGGGAAATGCATGGAGCACCTTGTGCGCCCCAGGCAGTGTCTGAAAAGCATTCACTGAATGCAACCCTCCCTGTCCCAATACACTAAAGCCTGTCTGGGGAGATCTCCCTGGACAGGAAACCTATTGCCCAGGCCTCCCCTGCTGGAGTTTCTTCCAGCATCTGGAGGGCAGACTCGTATCTGTGGCAGCAGCATCCATTTTGTGATGCTGGGGCTCTGTTTAACTTTAATAAGGTTTAACAGTAACTACATGTCTTCTCCCTCTAGAAGGGTGGGGGGTGGGAGTAGTATTCCAAAGTGTTAGACACCTTACACAACATGTTTTGATAAACCAAACCAAAGTTAGCATTAACCGCAAGGATTATAATGCACTAAAGAGTATATGGTATGGCTATATCATAGAACTGCTATAAGGATATAGTTCCAACAGCTGCAGAGGGGCTCAGCTCATGCTAGGGCACACTCTCACACAAAGCCAAGCACTCTGCCTCCAGGATTGTCAAGGCCTGCCATAGGTGTGACTTATAGGTTATTGTGTGTTTATATATAAGGTAGATATAGATATACTATAGCTAAGTAAGGGGTGATTACACCACCTTACCCAGGCTGCAAGTACAGACCTGTGGTGTCATTTTGGAAGGCTAACCAGGGGTGGCACCATACATGCTGCAGCCCCTGGCAGGCATAGAGCGCACCTATGCCCTGGGTACCTAAGGTACCATATAAAGGGGATCACAAGGGTGACCCAGTAACCAATCTGGTATGTACCTAAAGTACATGGTATCAATTTAGAGAGAGAGTACAGCTAGGCTGTGGGCCTGATTAGCAGGGCTACAGCCATACTAAAGTCGAAAAACCAGTGAATCACAGCAAAAAGTGGGGATTGTGAAAAATAAATACAAACTTGGTGAACATTATCGGCGCCATCTTGCCCCCCCCTTTTCCAAGCCCATTCATGCGCGTAAGCGGCAGCCATTTTGAGCACCATGGCCTCCCTGCCCCTCGCTGATAACCAGCGCGACACTCTCTCTCTCTCTTAACCTCGCAAGCATTCCCCCGCACGCTGACAACCCCCGCTCTCTCATGCCTTGGGTCATAAACCCCTCTTCAGCGCAGCTTCACCACGGAATCCCATCCTGTTCCCAGCGCGACACCTCCCTTCATTCCTTTCATGGCCTCAAACCCTTTTGATGCAAACCCCTTTTCCTGTGCCCCCGTTCGTCTTCCTTGTTCCCAGGCCGCCACCTGGCCCTGCGGATACTGTTTATTACCCCGTACAGTAGGAAGCTTCCCCTCCCCATCAAAAAACCCCCGAACCGATCAAAGCCCCCACCCCATGAGATCCGATCAACCCCATGCATTCCGTGAATCGGCGGAATGCCCTGCTGTGCGACAACCATCACCTGTTGTGACCGGGGTGGGGAATCCAACTGTAAATGTGTGTGGGAACGGGCCTGCAGGGGAGATTCCGAGGATGTTCTTTCTAATACTAAAGTGTTGCAAGAATGTGTTATGTGCAATAAAGGTCATAAACCCTAGTATAAGAGGCCAGGCCTCAGAGATGTGGTTAGAGCACCTCGTGACGATACTTGCTGTCTGAATTGATGTGTTCTCCTCCGGAGAGAATAAAATCCTCGTTTCCCGTCTTCCAGTCTCCAGCGCCTGCTTCTTCATTGATTAATATTGGTGGGTCATAGAGGCGATACCGCCGGGCAACATAAAAGGGTTTTTGGTTACCGGTTGTCTTTGGAACCCTTTTTAACAATTGGCGTCCCAAACGTGGGGCCCATCAGCGACTCGTGGATCCAGTGGGAGAGGTCCCGACGACAGAGTGAACGACTGCAACGATCGGAAGGTACCCTGTCCGATAGACCCTCGTCTGACAGCCGATCATCCGAACTTCACTGGTTCCGAACAGACCTCTCTCGAGTGATCTGCGGTCCTGACTGGGAACCATCAGGAGTGCCACGAGAAGTACTAAGAGAAGAGGACGATCGGGCGCTGGATTCGGAAGACGAGAAACTGTCCATGCGGTCCGGGTAAGGTCGTGTAAACACGACGAATTGCGAAAGTGATAGATAGTTGAAAGTGATTGATAATTGTTGAGAAAATACTAGTATTACTTTGTGTTAATTTATTGGAGATTCACCGTCTACAAACGGAGAAACAACAGGCTCTCCCTTTATAAACAGCGAAGGATAGGTACGCACCCGTCGGACCTATCTTTCTCCCCCACTGAACAATTGCCCCTTCCCCCCCATTGATTAACTGTTATAGATTGTTTTCTGGAGATTCTCTGTCTGCAAACAGGGAAAAATAGGCCCCCTCTTTGCAGATAGTGAAAGGGTAGGTGACGCGAACCTTTGCGAGCCTACTTATTCTCCCCATTGACCATATTGATTTTTTATTTTTGGCCTAACATTGATTGATTGCTCAGAATTGGTTTATGAGGTATTCACTACGTGCAAACAACGTAGAATAGAAATATTCTGTCTAGTCTTTGCGCGCAGTGATAAGATAGGTAGTGCTGACTATTATCCCATTGTGATCCGTCATGCCTGTCTTCTCCCCACTGGTTAGTAGCCTGTTTTACCCGGACCGCTTATTAGAGATGAACCATCCGGCTCCGCTGGAGGGCACCCCTAATAAGGACATGTTCATGAAGCATGGATTAATTGCTATAGCCTATAGTGAGCTGTGGCATAAATATACGAAAAAGGATCGAGAAAGACAGTGGCCACTGAGAGGATCCTTTGATCTCGACAAAATAGAAACAGTAGAAATAGCCCTTCGTAGGAATGAAACAACACCCATTATGCTCGATAGTCTCGGTATGTGGCGCAAAGAAGCCACGCGACGAAGGGAAGGCGACGAATTCAGAAAAGGTGAGGGGACACGACGGACAACCCTCCAAACGTCTAGTAGGCAAAGGGAAGGGCCAGCGATGGCACAGTCCCGAGGAGTAGACATGAAAAGCGAACGGTGTAAAGGGATGTGCCGACAAGCCAACCCCGGAACACAACGACCCGAAGGTAATCCCCCGACATTACGCACAGGACGAACAGATGTAAAACAAAACCAATGTGCTTTCTGTAAATGTCTTGGACACTGGAAAGCCCAATGCCCGACTCTGCAAAGCATAAGTAAGAATGGAGGGTTGACAGAAAGGACAGACCGACAGAAAGGAAAAAGGCGTGAGATAAAAACCAATCAGACTAGTGCAGACAGAACAGACAGGACCACCCCGTTTGATTATGCTCGATGGCACAGATTTCGTCAGACCAATTTTAACGACATGTTAGAGTTCTGGGACTGATTGCTCTCTGTTGCTCCCCCACTCTGAAAAACAAACACAACTGCAGGTCAGTGTAAACAACCCCCCGTTAGAAAAAAGACTCAAGAAAGCCAAGCGTCTATTATATAACTTAGGATTTAATTACGGTAAAACACACAACCAACAGTAAATAGAATAACTAGTAGAACTCTCTAAAAAAAACAAACTTTACTAATAGGAAAAATACAAAACATGTTATGCTCACTCCGGAAGTCTTCCAATGTAACAGTTCGATGGTCCCGCCCATCCGAAACACATAGCACGTGTGGGGCGGGGCCTGCCAGCAACCATGGGCCAAAAAGAGATCGCTGGCGAGAAGGTACTGGAGACTCCACACAGCAGGCAATGAAATGGTCTTCCCATACTGCCCTTCCAGGGATGGCGTCCCCCGGACCGCGAGTAGGGAGGGGGCGGATGAAAATGACCCCCTCCCTCGTATCTCCTGGTCCGGCCATCACGAATTCCTCCATCGAACGGATGCAGGGTGGGCAGGGAGGAAGAGGCGACGCGGACGAGCCTCTTCCACCTCCACAGGTAGGAGGCTTCCCTGCCCTGGCCCGACGCCGATGTCCTCCAGCCGGGCGACGGCCATATTTCCGCAACACAGGACACACAATGCCCGACTCGTATATTTTCTCAGTACAGGACATACAAGACCCGGCTGGTATACTTGCGTAGTACAGGACACACAATGTCCGACGGGCATATTTACGGAGCACCGGATGTACAGTGGTCCCCCAAGAGTCGGAATCAGGGGTGTAGGGTGGTCATCATGTGCGCCCCTGATTCCAAGGGACGGTGTAGGATGCGCCGGGAGAGGGAGACGGCACGGGTGAGCCTCCCTCACCTCCCCAGATGAAGGCTCCACTGCTGCACCCTGGCGCCCCGAACCAAAATGTCCTGCTCCAGCAACATGATGCTCTGTCTTTCGCCATCACAAGAAGTTTTCTTCCACTCCTGATGGATACGGCAAAGGTGGCTGCCACAGGGTCTCAAAATGGCGTCTGGGCCCTCAAAAGGCGGGTCTAGGCCGCTGGAGTAACTTTGTCCGAAATTGCAACTCGGGCACTCGCCCACCTGGGCGCGAGCCCCCACCATCGACAAACATCCCCTCGACTTTGAAGATTCTACCAAAGTCCCAAGAGCCCTCGGCCCCTTCAGGCTTCCGGTGAGGAACAGTTGCATTGATCTCAAATGAAATAGCCACGGCACAGCAACAAGATGGCGGTGCTCTCGTGTCTGCATCAGCTTCCGTCTGAACCACCCAGGAACATTATGGGCTAACGAACTCAAGCAAGTTCCGGCTGAACATCAACATGACCCGGTAAGAGAGACTCTACCCCCCTCCCTCTCTTGATTGACGGTCCACACCACCAGCCCCTCTGTTAGAACAGTTTTCTTTTGAACTGCCGAAAAGGACTCTGGTCCAACCGCCAATTGTCGGGGATATTTTGCCCCTGATGCTACTTCCGAACTAAACCGGCCTCGCCCAAAATGGCGCTGGTATCAATGGAAACTAACGGATGCCTCGTGGTGTTCCTTAGCTAATGAAACTTGATGTACTAAGATATATATGTATATATATGAACCATTGCGCACTCGATGTTAAAGGGAGGAGGGTTCACTTGGCAAACATTTAAGAAGGGTTCCGTAAAATGTTGATTTCAATGAACAAATTATTTTTTTGATATTTGTTGTAACTGATACATAACGTCGCTTACGATGCACACCCGCGGTGTACATCTAGGAAATGTGATTATGATGAGCTTGACTGTGTTTCCATTAATGAACTGAAATGCCCCTGATTCCTTCGTCACGCAATGAAATGTTTTTGGTTACTTGCAAATAATTAATTAGACCATTTTTACATGTTCTTGTGCTATAAAATAACCCCTACTGTATGTGCTTCCATCGACGACATGTCAGGCCAAAATATGAATTGCGCTCTCACATTTTACGTACTGAATAATTCTACAAATAAAGGTCTTAAAAAGCTATGGATAGGCATCGCGTACTTTTGTAAATGCGGGTATCGGTGGGAGGGTTTTTTCTGTGCGCAACTGTTCTGCTCTTTTTTTAAGGTTATCCGAGAAATGGTTGTTCGATCCTGGGTTGATGGTCGAATCAAAGGTACTAAGCTCAGGAACTGACGTATGAAGAAGGACCTCGACTTCCGAGAATGGGTAAAGTAAAACGGTGTGATTGATAAAATGTTATAAAGATATGTTGGTCGAAGGTACTAAGGTACAGGGTTGAACGAAGAACTGATATGCCTTAGAACATCACAGCTTTGGGAATGATTTAGGGATCCCGACGGCTGGATACATCTACAAAACCGGGTACCTCACGCTAGACACCTCTGATTCCTTTTTAGCGTTTTCACTACACACGATCCTTAATGCCATCCTCGGACCTCCCCATGTACCACCTATCACATTGCCTGCCCCCATGACTTTAGGAAACCAAAACCCTAAGGGATTATATCCCGAAGAGATAAGTACGAGTATGTGGTAAGTAAAGGACTTTCGTGCCCATACATTTGATGTGTTCGAATGTTGTCCCCCTACCTCCCCCTTTTTCCCTCTGCAGGTTACATTAGAATCCCGATTAGAGTATCATAAGGGATCTGAAACCACGTCACGCCCGATGCATGAAGACGGACTAGCGCTGCAAAACGGCACAACAAGGACGCTCTACCCAATGCGACCTTTTTACCTGATCTAATACTCTTCTGTCCCAAAATTGCATGCTTTCTACCTCCTAACATAGACCCGAAACGTCTAACGTTGGGTAACGCACTGAATAGCCCAAACAATACACGGTCATTCCCCATGTCACACGTGTACTGTTTGGCCTATTGTCTCTCTCTCTCTCTCTCTCTCTCTCTCTCTCTCTCTCTCTCTCTCTCTCTCTCTCTCTCTCTCTCTCTCTCTCTCTCTCTCGCTCACTCTTCCACTCCTCCACACTTTCCCTCTTCCTAGCAACTGGCACCTAATTGGCGAACCTGGTGCACCTCCTGATTGGCCCCAAATACCACAAGTATTTGCACAAATTTGTCCTAAATAAAATTGTATCGGTACCACGTTACTACCTCTCCTTTTCTACTAAAATATGGATGAAATTTAAATTGACCGATAGGAAAGGGACAGGTAAGACGACTAAGGTTCCCTAAATTTGACCCACTCTCAGGGAACTATTTGTCAGTGGCTTCTGTGATAAAATGTGTCTGTGGTAATGCGACCATCCCCATTGAAAATTGTCTCCGTACCCCAAGCTGTAAGAAATGATCGAGACACCCCCATCTACCCAAAATGCCCCCAGTTTGGTATCAGCTGCCTTGAACGAGAACTTGAAAAACGCCCCTTGCTCCGATTCGCTGTGTTCTTAATCGTTTTTCATAAGATCCCACCTTCCCCGAGGATAAGTTTAATAATTATCGCAAACCACCCCCCCGAGTTTTTATAGTAACCAGGTTGCGAGGATTTATATAGAAAGTTAGAAAGATGTATGCAAAGTTAAAAATTAGATCGAAAATCGAAAGACCTTGTTGCTGTAAGCCTTGCTGAAAATAAAATGTTTTGATGTAATGAAGACTTGTTTAGCCTATGTTCATCCCTCAGAAGGTTGCCTATCAGACTATGGTGAATAGCACGTTGCACTTTTTGTAAAATACAAGGCCCTGAAGACTAGCCTAGCCTTGCAAGACTCGTACTAGGGAAATGGGTCTCTGCCAGAAGAACTGACATCTACTATAATAGACATATGACAAATGAACGTAATAATCATCAAAGCGTCAAAGAATTAGCCAACAAAAGGAAGTTGTAAGGAATCCAGCAAATCCATCATCAATTGTTTATACGTAAGCCGCAAAAATCTCAAATGTAGCGAGTGCTTACCCCAGTTGCTTGGTGTTGGGAGAGAAATAGATTTATGTAATTACCTTCTTCTGCAAAATCTCTAAAGACTGTCTTTTCAACACTCATTTAAGGGTATCACTGTCGGAGGGGAAAGAGACCGGATGTGGGAGCACGCGGCCTGACTGCGGATTGTGGAACATCAGCGACGGAGGCCAAGGCGAGACCACAGCAGTAAGGAGTCGCAGGACGGGGCACTGTTTCAAACAAAGCTAAGGAAAGGGCTGACCTGAAGCCCCTGCTCTATGATCAACGTGTGCCAAAAGGTCCCCGCTCTCTGAACATGGTTACGGACTCGCCTGACGCAAACTCTCCGCCTCCCCCTGATCTGTTCCCGACTTGGCCTTGCTCCATCCCCTCTTCCTCCGACCTACCATAAGGACTGTTCACACCCGCACCTTTCCACCCGAACTCCCAAGTTCCTCCAAATCCTACTGAGCTACCCAGAGAAGAGTACTCCCTGCGTCAGAAGGGAGGGAGCTCCGACTAAGTAGACCACGAACTATGTTAAATCCCAGAACGGTGACCTAGAACTCCACCAAGGGTCGCCCCCGAAGAAAAGATAAACGAAGTCTGTGGTTCTGCCCGCTACCAAGCACCTTGAAGATGATGGAAGCAACAGGAAATGCCCACCACAGAGACTCAAGAAACGAACTGATCTCACAATTACCCCCAACGACTCAATCCACATGAACATTTCTGTTGATAGGTAATCCAGGTGTTCAACAGTGCCGACAGAAGACGACAAAAGGACAACGAGAACTCTGATATTTTTTTACTGTATCTCCTTTCTCTCCCAATCACCATTGGACTGACTATGCACCCGCCGTATACAAAAAGGACTTACTTATATGATAACTTACCAGTTCTTATTCTATGATCTGTACCCAACGCCCTCGCTACGTAATTCTAGTCTGATATTGCATTACGATGACTTTTTCTGCAACCAACTTAACGATGAACCCGCCTACTAAATGATGAGATTTTTCAATATGATGTTTATAATGTGATGTTTACGTACAGTTCTTTCGCCTAAGTCCCCTCTCCCTTAATTATGATCACTGCATATAGGTGTAGATAGGAAATAGGCCAGCAAGATGTCTTGGAAATGTTAAAGGGAGGACTGTGAAAAATAAATACAAACTTGGTGAACATTATCGGCGCCATCTTGCCCCCCCCTTTTCCAAGCCCATTCATGCGCGTAAGCGGCAGCCATTTTGAGCACCATGGCCTCCCTGCCCCTCGCTGATAACCAGCGCGACACTCTCTCTCTCTCTTAACCTCGCAAGCATTCCCCCGCACGCTGACAACCCCCGCTCTCTCATGCCTTGGGTCATAAACCCCTCTTCAGCGCAGCTTCACCACGGAATCCCATCCTGTTCCCAGCGCGACACCTCCCTTCATTCCTTTCATGGCCTCAAACCCTTTTGATGCAAACCCCTTTTCCTGTGCCCCCGTTTGTCTTCCTTGTTCCCAGGCCGCCACCTGGCCCTGCGGATACTGTTTATTACCCCGTACAGTAGGAAGCTTCCCCTCCCCATCAAAAAACCCCCGAACCGATTAAAGCCCCCACCCCATGAGATCCGATCAACCCCATGCATTCCGTGAATCGGCGGAATGCCCTGCTGTGCGACAACCATCACCTGTTGTGACCGGGGTGGGGAATCCAACTGTAAATGTGTGTGGGAACGGGCCTGCAGGGGAGATTCCGAGGATGTTCTTTCTAATACTAAAGTGTTGCAAGAATGTGTTATGTGCAATAAAGGTCATAAACCCTAGTATAAGAGGCCAGGCCTCAGAGATGTGGTTAGAGCACCTCGTGACGATACTTGCTGTCTGAATTGATGTGTTCTCCTCCGGAGAGAATAAAATCCTCGTTTCCCGTCTTCCAGTCTCCAGCGCCTGCTTCTTCATTGATTAATATTGGTGGGTCATAGAGGCGATACCGCCGGGCAACATAAAAGGGTTTTTGGTTACCGGTTGTCTTTGGAACCCTTTTTAACAGGATAACCATAGGAAGCAGACCCTATTCTCCTATACAACCCTCCCCCCCCTCAACCCCTTCCCCCCAAACGCAGGGACATTAAACTAACCTTGACCAGTTGAGTCTTCATGTTCTCTATGTTCCACTGTATAGTCCATCCCCTGTAGGGAAATGGACCACCTGAGCAGTTTGGGATTTTCACCCTTCATCTGTTTTAGCCACAAGAGGGGCTTATGGTCTGTCTGAACTGTGTAGTGAGTACCAAATAAGTAGCTTCTTCAGGGCAAAAACCACAGCAAAGGTCTCCCACTCAATAGCTGACCAACGTTTCTCTCTAGGGATCAGCCTTCTGCCAATAAAAGCTACTGGCTGATCCTGACCTTCTTTATTCAATTGTGATAGCACAGCCCCTACTTCCAAATCAGAAGCACCTGTTTGAACAATCAATTCTTTGGAGTAATTAGGACTTTGCAGAATTGGTGCAGTGCACAATGCCTGCTTCAGGTCATCAAACGCCTTTTGACAGCTGACTATCCATTGAACTTTTTTTTATCATTCTCTTAGAAGTTAAGTCATTCAAGGGTGTCACAATGGAACCCTACCCCTTGACAAACCTCCTTTAGTACCCAGTCAGGCCCAAGAAAGCTCTGACCTGAGTCTGGGTGGTTGGAGCAACCCAGTCCCTTATGGTCTGAATTTTGCTCTGCAATGGAGGAACCTGGCCTCCACCTACAAGGTGGCCCAGGTATACAACCTGACTCTGCCCTATCTGGCACTTAGTAGCCTTGATAGTTAGGCCTGCTTTTTGCAGGGTCACCAAAACATTTTTCAGGTGAATCAGGTGATCTTCACAGGTGGAACTAAAGACAGCAATATCATCAAGATAAGCTGCACAGTAGTCATCCAGGCCTTAGAGAACTTTGTTCACCAACCTTTGAAATGTGGCAGGAACATTTCTCAGACCAAAGGGCATCACCACAAACTGATAATGCCCACTAGATGTTGAAAATGCTGTCTTTGGCTTGGCCTTATCAGCTAGCCTGATTTGCTAGTAGCCAACTGTCAGATCAAATGTGCTCAGATATTTGGCAGAGGCCAACTTATCTATGAGCTCATCAGCTCTGGGTATTGGAAGGGCATCTGTCTTAGTGACAGCATTGAGACCTCTGTAGTCTACACAAAACCTCATCTCTCTCTTACCACCCTGGGTGTGAGGTTTTGGCACAAGGACTACTGGACTGGCCCAAGGGCTCTCTCAGGGCTCAATTACTCCCAATTCCAACCTTTTCTGGACTTCTGTCCTGATACAGTCCCTGACATGATCAGGTTGCCTGTAAATCTTATTTGTAACAGGCAGACTGTCCCCAGTGTCCACTTTATGAGTGCACGAGGTAGTCTGACTTGGAGTCAGTGAAAAACATATGTCTGAATTGCTGTAGAACGTGTCTGCAGTCACTTTGCTGCTGGCCAGTGAGGCTACCTGCCAAGGTTAGACCATCAACTGACCCATCATCAGGGTTCTGACAGAGCAGGTTTGGGAGAGGGTCACTCTCTTCCTCCTATCCTTCATCAGTAGCCATGAGCAAGCCCATGTCTGCTCTGTTAACATATGGTTTCAGTCTGTTGACATGAAGCACCCTAAGGGGGCTCCTGGGAGTTCCAAAGTCAACCAAATAGGTGACCTCTCCATTCTGTTCAACAATAGTGTAGGGTCCACTCCACTTGTCTTGGAGAGCTGCTGGGGCCACCGGCTCCAACACCCACACTTTCTGTCTTGGCTGGTAAACAGTCAGCACAGCCTTTTAGTCATGCCAGGCTTTCTGTAACTCCTGACTGGCCTCCAGGTTTTTGGTTGCCTTTTTCATGTACTCAGCCATCCGGGAGCGGAGACCAAGGACATAGTCCACAATGTCATGTTTAGGGGGTTTGAGAGGTAACGTCCATCCCTCCTTCACTAGACACAATGGACCTCTGACAGGGTGCCCAAATAGAAGTTAAAATTGGCTTCAGCCAACCTCCTCCTGAGGAACCTCCCTGTATGCAAACAAAAGGCAGGGTAGCAGGATATCCCATCTCCGCCTGAGCTTTTCTGGGAGACCCTTAATCATACCCTTTAGGGTCTTGTTGAACCTTTCAACTAAACCATTGCAATGTGGGTGATAGGGTGTGGTGAACTTATAGTTCACTCCACACTTCTTCCACATTGCAGTCAAGTAACTAGACAAAGTTAGCACCTCTTTCTGATACAACCTCCTTACGGAAACCCACTCTTGAGAAAGCTCCCAAGAAGGCTCTTGCCACAACAGGTGCTGTAGTGGTCCTAAGTGGTAAAGCTTCTGGGTATCTTGTGGCATTATCCACTACCACCAGAATAAAACTGTGCCCAGAGGCTGTTTGGGGATCCATTGGTCCAAGAATGCCAATCCCTACTCTTTCTAGGGGAACCCCCACCACAGGTAGTGGTATAAGGAGGGCCTTTGTAGTGCCACCTGCTTTGCCACTGGCTTGGCAGGTTACATAGGAGCGACAAAACTCCTTGGTGTCTTCTGACATGTGGGGTCGGTGAAAGTGAGGGACAAGCCTGTCCCATGTTTTTTTCTGGCCAAGATGTCCTGCAAGGGGAATGTCATGGGCTAGTGTCAAAAGGAAGTCCCTGAATGCCAAAGGTATGACCAAACTCCTGGAAGCACCAGGCTTGGGGTCTCTACCCTCTGAGTACAGGAGCCCTTCATCACAGTAAACTTTATGGGTTCCAATAGAATTCCCTGCAGCCTCAGCAGCAGCTTGCTGTCTGAGGGGTTCAAGAGAAGGGCAGTCCAACTGAGCCCGCCTCAGGTCTGCCCTGGAAGGTCCCCCTGTCCCAATAAACTCAACCTGATCAGGTTCAAGCTCTTCTAGTACAGTTCCTTCTTCAGGCTCACAATAAGCTTCTTCAGAAGGCTGAACCTCACTATGAGGGAGGGGGAAGGCACAGCCTTAACCCTACTGCTCCTATTCCTGGTAGGCAACTGTTTCATTATTCCAGAATCCAGTGCCTGTTCAGTGTTGCAATTTTTGACCTGTGACCTAATCGCTGCAAGAATATGTGCTGAGATACCTAACATTTCTGCATGTGTCCTAAACTCCACTTCAGACCAGGCTGAAGTCTCTAGGTCATTGCCAAGCAAACATTCTACAGGGAGGTCTGAACTAACAACAACCTTCTTAAAGCCAGTTACCCCTCCCCAGGAGAAATTTACAACTGCCATACTATGTGTGGTAGTGGCATTGCTAGCATTGGTCACTTGGTAGGTTTCACCAAGTATGACCTGTCCAGGGTCCACAAAGTCAGGTATCACCATTGTGACACTGGCACCTGTGTCCCTGTAGGCCTGAGCCTTTTTCTCATTGACTAAAGGAGTTTGTCTGTACTTGCCCAGATTACTGGGACTCACAGAGGAGGACATATACAAGCCTCCATCACACATCAAAACAGCTTGAGTTGGTGTTCTGACTAGGCCAGAACCCACCTCAGTTTCCAGGGTTAACCCTACTACACCCTTCTGTTGGGAAGCACCACTTGGAGCTGAACTAGGGGGAGAAGTTGCCTTAGGGGCAATGGTGGCTGGAGCTGTCTCCTTTTTGGTGCAATCACTAGTCCAGTGACTATTGACCTTACAAACTTTGCACCAGGGTTTCTATGGACCTTCTTTCATTTTGGATTGTTGTGCACCCCCACCATTAGAAGCTTTTTGGGGACCTTGTGAAGGCTCTAGTTTTTAGCTTTCTCTTCACCCTTTTGGTCTTGCTTCTTCTGGTCACCACCTTGGTTCTGTACCTTCGGCTTCACCCTGGTTCTGACCCGTTTGTCTGCCTTTTTACCCAATTCTTGGGGAGAGGTCAAATCAGAGTCAACCAAGTGCTGATGCAACAACTGGTTCTGACAATTATTAAGAATCTGTTAGCTCATGATTAGATTATACAATCCTGTATAGTCATACACTTTACTGCCCAGTAACCAGCCTTCCAGAGCCTTAGTAGCATAATCTACAAAGTCAGTCCAGTCCTGAATCTGTGCCTTCTCGGTATCTCTGAACTGCAACCTATACTGTTCCGTGGTTAGGCAAAACCCATCTATTAGAGCACTCTTCAGGACTTTGTAATCATCAGCATCCTCTTCTCTTACAGTAAGGAGCTTATCTCTACCTTTGTCTGCAAAGGAGAGCCACAAGATTGCTGAACACTGCTCCTGGGGTACCTTCTGTACTTTGCAGGCCCTTTCCAGTGCAGTGATCCATTTGTGGATGACATCCCCAGTCTGATAGGGAGGGACAATCTTGCTTAGGTTTCTATGGTCATAAGACCTATCCCTACCACTCGGGACATTGTTGCCACCAGGAGACTCTAGTCCCCTCTTTTGTCTATCTCTTTCAAGAGCCAGGGTCTCTTTCTCAAGGGCAACTTCTTGCCTCTTGATCCTAAGCCGGACTTACATCATCCTAGCTTCATGTTCCCTCCTCTCAGGAGAACTTCTTCTCCTATGAGATGAGGCAGAGGACCCTATGGAGGACTCAGAATGGTTAGGTTCCACTGAAGGTGATCTTTCCCTTCTAGGTTGACCAGTAGGCCTACGTAGGGGGATAGAGGGAGGCCTTAGAAGGCCATCTCCAGGTAGCTCTGTGTCTGCCAGGTTGGGTTCATTAACCACTTCCTGGTCTGCATCCTCAGAGTCCTGGTGGGGAGCCCCAGTAGGATCTTCTTCTGATGATGGATGGCCCCCTCCTTACTACCTTGGGTATCTGGCTCTGATGCTTTGGCTAAGTCATCTGCCACTAAGATATCTATCAGGCGTTGGGTGGTAGGACTCTGTCCTTGCTTTAATTTCCTTATGGCACACAAACCTCTTAACTCTTGTAAACAGAATGTGTCATACTTAGAAGGCAGCACTGGGCTGTCTTCTTACAGAAACATTCTGGACCCTGCCTTTAAAGCCATGACTAGTGAGGTGTGGTGTGTGCACCTACCTACAATACCTGGTTTCCTTATAGAACCTCTCTAGGAGATGTAATCAGGGTGTGCTAGGCCCAACCACCTACAACTTCTAAGTTCAGTAGAACTTATGTATTATAAGCTTGATTTATATGTACCTACTGCTAGTTTGATGTTATTTTTCAAATGATATTCTCAAGATTATTTGGTAAAACAATGCAAACGCTTATCCCATCACTGCCACCGACCAGGATGGCGACAGGAAGATGCCAGCCATTGTCAGGTGATTTCAGGTGAGAAGGTGAAGCTTGTCTCTTCAGCCACGAGGACCAGGAGGCGTCAACGACAACCAGGAGCTGGATTCGAGCTGTCCCACGAAGGATCTAGTTGACTGCGGTGTCGGTATCTGGATTGGACCCACCAAGCTTTGGCAAACGCAATCCACGCAAGATGTCGAGATGAGCTTCGGTGCAGACCAGCAAGGTCTGTGGAACTCCTCCTTTGGAGAGGTGTTGGAGCAAGCCTGGAGCAACCAGGAAAGCAAAGTAAACCAAGGATTGGTTTTCTTGGGGGCTCACTAGCCAACGGACTAGGAACTGCAAAGACGCGACAAGCTGAAATGCACAAAGCGGGCCCACGGGACACTCATGGAGTGTGGGCCTCTGAGCTTTAGTGCAAAAGGTGCTTGGGGCTAGGTCTTCAAGCACCCCAATGCACAACTTCGGGATACCTCGGCAAGTAAGTGCAGGTTGCAAAATGCAGGATGTCCAGGAGTTCCGGTCCCACGTCTCTCGTGTCCGCTACAGGTCTCAGCTTTGCTGGGAACGCAGGTCTGCGTCAGAGATGTCTGGAAGTCAGTGTCCTGTGTCACAAAATCTTCAGGATCCGGCGGGAGCCTCGAAAATGCAGACCGGCAAATATGTAGTTGGTGCCTGTTTGAACAGGGTGGTCACTCCTTGACCACAAGGGAGATTTCTTCCGTCTTCCAGTCGATATGGAATGTCGAAGGTCTAAGATATATGTTGCAGAGTTTCGTCCAGGGTAATCTAAAGTCCTAGGGACTGGGATTCTATACTTATAGTAAGTTTAGGAGTTGGACTAACTCTAAGGTCCCTCCTATGGGTGGATCTGGGGTGGGGGTGGTTAAACCTCTTTCCCTTTGTCCAGTTTCATGCCAGAGCTGGGACTGAGTGCCCCAGCAACCAGTTTGAACTGGGAAATGCATGGAGCACCTTGTGTGCCCCAGGCAGTGTCTGAAAAGCATTCACTGAATGCAACCCTTCCTGCCCCAATACACTAAAGCCTGTCTGGGGAGGTGCCAGCACCTCCCTGGACAGGAAACCTATTGTCCAGGCCTCCCCTGCCTGAGTTTCGTCCAGCCGAAGGAGGGCACAGACTAGTGTCTGTGGCAGCAGCATCCATTTTGTGATGCTGGGGCTCTGTTTAACTTTAACCGGGTTTAACAGTAACTAAATATCTTCTCCCTCTAGAAGGATGGAATGCTACCCAACCCCTTCCCCAAATTGGCAGGGGGGTAGTATTCCAAAGTGTTGAACACCTTACACAACATGTTTTGATAAAGCCAAACCAAAGTTAGCATTAACAGCGAAGATTATAAAGCACTTAAGAGTATATGGTATGGCTATATCAAAGCTATTGAATCTGAGGTTCTGGAGAAAGGATTTAGTTTTGCTCCAGCAGTTGCCCCCAATAAATTCGAATTTGAGAAAGACCTTAAAGCATTCTTTAGGAAAATTAGACTTGAGGATTTCTTTGAGGGTAGACAGAACAGACCCAATGCTAATGTTACGGGATTTCCGGCAAAATTAGCCTTCACCCCCACTATTGGACAGGTTAATGGCAACATAGCCATTTTTGAGAAAACAGTGGAGATAGAAATAATAAAAAAATTATTTCAACGTCTACATAAAATTAACCACAATCTGTCTTTAGAGCATAAAAAAGCCTTAAAAGCACTAAGAGAAGACACAAAAATTATAATCAAGCCCACCGATAAAGGCAGGGGGTGGTTATTTTTGATCCAATTGACAATGATGACAAAATGATGAACCTAGTTAATGTCAAAGAACATTATAAACAAGTTCCTCACAGTAAGAACATACAACTCAAGAAGGATGTATATGAAATACTAGACAGGGCAAGACAAGAGGAGTGGATCAGTGATGAGGAATTTACATTTTTGTACAACTTAGATCCAATCACTCCGGCAATCTATGGATTGCCCAAAATCCACAAAAATATAGAACAACCCCCCATGCGCCCAATAGTCAGCAGTATAGGCTCAATTTTGGAGCCCTTGAGCAAATACGCTATTTTCTCAAACCTATTGTGGCTAAACAAAAGTCCTATCTTAAAGACACAGCACATGCCATAACCACATTCGAAGGGGTGAGCTTCAACAGGGTGTTATGTTATGTTATGTTATGTTATTTGCATTTTAATGCGCACAGCTGCTCCAGCGAAGGAGCGTCCTGGCGCAGGGAAAGGTAAACACAACACAACACTAAATCCAGTAACAAAAAGCTGAAGCATTAAAACAGGGAACAATTTAAAACAGGAAGGTTTTCAGAGCCCTACGAAAGGATATTAAATCATTCAAGAGGCGGATTTCCAAGGGGAGCGCATTCCAGAGGGTTGCAGCTTTCACGCGGAAGGAGCGACCCCCCATCCGACTAAGTCTAAAACGGGGGACAACCACCAAGGCTTGTCCAAGGGATCGGAGTGAGCGGGTGGGAACGTAGGGAGAGATCAGTTCGTTAAGGATCACGGGTGCCAACTCTCTAAGAATTTTAAAAACCAGGCAAAGAGCCTTGAATTGGATTCGCTTGCTTATCGGGAGCCAGTGTAGGGACCGTAGAGTGTTAGAGGTGGGGCAGGTTCGGGGCAAACCTACCACCGCCCTAGCCGCAGCGTTCTGGACTCGCTGTAGACGAAGAATCTCGGCTTGGTTCGCTCCTAAAAGGAGTGAACTAGCGTAGTCCAGCCGGGAGATAATCATTGCTTGAATGACCAGCTGTCTTGTAGGAGCATCAAAAAATCTGAGCAGGGGTCTGAGCCCGCGTAATACTCCAAAACAGCAGGCCGCCACTCTCTTCGTGTGCGTCACAAAGCTAAGCGTGTGGTCAAGCCATACTCCCAGATTCCTGAGTTCCAGGACAGGGGCCGGCGCTGATCCCAGCTCCGGAGGCCACCATCCGTCCCCCCAGTGATCCGCTTCCCTTCCAACGATCATCACCTCCGTTTTTGTCGCGTTCAGCTGGAGACAGTTGTTATTCATCCAGCTGGCCACCTCTCTCAGTCCACTTCGGAACCTGAGGGCATCCTGCTTGGCATCCCCGCTGATCGTAACCGCCAACTGAGTGTCGTCGGCATAGGAGACCATGGTTAGGCCCCATTGCCTGGCGACCTCAGCCAGCGGCTGCACGTACAGGTTGAAAAGCGTAGGACTCAGCGAGGAGCCCTGAGGGACCCCCAGGTCCAAAGGATGGTACTTGGACTGAAATGGAGGGGTGGCAACGCAGAAGGAGCGATCACTGAGGAAGGAGCGGAACCACTGCAGAGCTGAACCACAAATGCCAATGTCCTGCAAGCGGTGTAGCAGGATGCGATGGGAAACAGTGTCAAAGGCAGCGCTCAGGTCTAATAAAATAAGCGCTGCCGTTTGACCTGCATCAAGCACACTCCGCAAATGCTCAACCATTGCCAGAAGGGCCGTCTCAGTGCTGTGGCCAGCACGAAACCCATTCTGCGTGGGATCCAGGACATTAACTTGGGTCATATGCTCCGTGAGGGCCAGATTTACATGGGCCTCCATGACCTTAGCCGGCCACGGGAGCAAAGATATAGGGCGGTAGTTTTCTGGTCTCAGCGGATCCAGAGATGGTTTTTTTAGGATCGGGGAAACCACCGCTTGCTTCCACTTGGCAGGGACCAGGCCGGAAGTCAGGGAGAGGTTAATTAGCGAGCATACTACTGTGCGTCCCTGAAAAGCGACATCCCTGAAAAGAGCAGATCTTACCGGGTCTGCAGGCGAGCCAGACTTGACTCGCAGGGCCCATTTGGCAAACTCCTCATTAGAGAGAGTAGGAAGGGAGTGCAGCGATGGACAGCTACTAGAGCCGCTCCAGGGAATCACTGGCGACAGCGTGCTCGGAAACGCCTGGTAGATTTTCTTAACTTTGTCCAGGAAGAAAGTGGCTAGGGCTTCGCAGTGAGAGGTGGAACTGTCCAACTGTGGAGGAACTCTCTTTGCCATCAGGTCTTTTATGGTTTTAAAGATGGTTTTGGTAGGATTGGGGCTATTTCGGAATTCGGCTGCGTAAAACGCCGCCCGGGCCCTACATATGGCTCGATGGTAGAGCTTAACTAAGGCCAGGTAGGTCGATTTCTTATCGGCATCATACGACTTACGCCACTCCCTTTCTGCCCGTCTACAAGAGGACTTCATTGCACGCAGCGCGCTGTCATACCAGGGGCTAGCCTGCCGGGGACTGGATTTACTGGAGATGATAGGTACCAGGGCGTCCAGCGCTCTGGTAATCCAGTTACAGAACTGGTCATAGCCCGAGGTAACATCCAGCAGAAGACCTAGAGGCTCAACACCCATAATGCGGTGAAGGTCCTCTAACCTGAGTTTGTTCCAGTGGCGTCGAGGTATCCGCAAAGGAGGTGGAATAGTGGGATTGGCAGGAAGGGGGAGCCAAGCAGACACCAGATAGTGGTCAGACCATATCACAGGATCGACCGCCACAATCTGGGCATCGGAGATAGTTGTGAAAAACGGATCAAGAGTGTGGCCGGCCATGTGTGTAGGCTGAGAGACAAGCTGGGTCAACTGCAAAGCCTCTAGGTCAGCCAAAAAACCACTGATGGCCAGAGACTCTGACCTATCGAAGTGGAGGTTTAGGTCGCCCAAGATCGAAAAATTTGCACAACCACTAGCTAATAGGCTCACAGCCTCCGGAAAGGCACCTCTAAAAGCTACATCGCTGCCTGGGGGGCGGTAAACAACCATCCCTGACAGCGAGAACTGAGGGCTAATGGTAACCTTAAACAACGCACTCTCGCATCCAGCAATCTGCAGGACCGTCCAGGTACATGTAAAGGCGGATTTGATGAATAGGGCGATACCTCCACCTCTAGAGTGGCGGTTAGATCTAAAACATAAATAGCCCGGAGGACAGGCAAGATTGACTATAGCATCATCAGTGTCTTGCAGCCAGGTTTCAGTTAAAGCCAGCAGATCCGGTGTTTTATCCAAAATAAGATCAGCCACAGACAGATGGTGTTTCACTAGAGATCTGGTGTTAAGATTTAAAAATCGTAGACCAGATCCCAAGCTACCCGGCACCGAAAGGAGACCGGGAGGAGCACGTGGCGAGAGGGAAGCAGCGAGCTCACGAATGCCTACAGGCCGATCCAATGACCATCTATTACAAGCACACTGACACGGGCCACACAGCGGATGGTAAGACGTGGCAGAACAGCGTGGGAGAGTATCTCTGATGGCATGGAGCGAGGCACTGGAATAAGCAAACATCTTATCAACCAGCGGATAAGGGCATACGGTAATACACAGGGAAAGAAAAGAAAAACCCCCGGCGTACCGCGCGTACTTAGCGCGGACGGGCGCAGACGGGCAGACTCTGGCTCGACTCCGGCGCGAGTCAGGCGCTACCGCTGCGCGTCACCGCTGCGCTAGCAGAGTGAGCTTTAAGTAGCAGCTCACCTGGGCTACAGGAAGCGCTAGAGCGCTCAAGCAAATGGCACAAGGAGGCAGAGACCACCCCAAGATGGCGGCCAAGCGTCACGAAGAAGCAACAAAAACGGTGAAATTCCGCGAAAAAACGCGGTGGGGGCACAATTTAAAATGCAAGTATGTGGCCAAATAAAATTATACAAGTAAAACGAGGCTCATATACAGAAATAATACAAAGGTCAAAAACGAGCTTTTAAAATCAGTAAATAAGCGCAACACGCTTAAATGCGACCAGTACAGCGCGCATGCAGGCACCTTTCCCAAGAAAGAACAGTGGGAGAGCTCGCCTTAAGTAGCAGCTCACCTGGGCTACAGGAAGCGCTAGAGCGCTCAAGCAAATGGCACAAGGAGGCAGAGACCACCCCAAGATGGCGGCCAAGCGCCACGAAGAAGCAACAAAAACGGTGAAATTCCGCGAAAAAACGCGGTGGGGGCACAATTTAAAATGCAAGTATGTGGCCAAATAAAATTATACAAGTAAAACGAGGCTCATATACAGAAATAATACAAAGGTCAAAAACGAGCTTTTAAAATCAGTAAATAAGCGCAACACGCTTAAATGCGACCAGTACAGCGCGCATGCAGGCACCTTTCCCAAGAAAGAACAGTGGGAGAGCTCGCCTTAAGTAGCAGCTCACCTGGGCTACAGGAAGCGCTAGAGCGCTCAAGCAAATGGCACAAGGAGGCAGAGACCACCCCAAGATGGCGGCCAAGCGCCACGAAGAAGCAACAAAAACGGTGAAATTCCGCGAAAAAACGCGGTGGGGGCACAATTTAAAATGCAAGTATGTGGCCAAATAAAATTATACAAGTAAAACGAGGCTCATATACAGAAATAATACAAAGGTCAAAAACGAGCTTTTAAAATCAGTAAATAAGCGCAACACGCTTAAATGCGACCAGTACAGCGCGCATGCAGGCACCTTTCCCAGTTTCTGGTCACCCTGGATATTGAATCACTCTATACGGACATCCTGCAAGAAGATACTATTAGAACTGTTCACACCATTCTTCAAGTTAAGGATCTCAGAGGAGGAAATTTAGATTTTATTATGAGCTATGTGCAATTAGTATTGAAGAATAATTTTTTCTTCTAAAAAAAGGATATATACCATCAAATTAAGGGGACCAGCATGGGCGCAACTTGCGCCCCAAGTCAGGCCTGCTTATATGTAAGCAATTTTGAACGGATGCAAATATTTAACGAACTAGCACCGTTCTTTGAGAACATCAGTCACTGGCACCGCTTCATTGATATCATTTTCATCTGGAGGGGTGCCAGTGAACTTTTAGAGGAATTCATTACATGGCTGAATTTGGGGAAATCCCAACTTAAAATTTACTTCTAGTTGGAGTAACACCCATGTCAACTTCCTGGATATATGTAGCAAAAGTGTAGATGATGTCTTGGCAGTTGAATTATATAGTAAACCCACAGACAAAAATACGCTCCTACACACTATCAGAGCCATCATCCAAAGTCGCAGAAAGACAATATCCCGTTTGGGGAATTTCTGCGACTTTGGAGAAATTGTACTTCATTAGAGGATTTTTATACTCATTCAGAGAAGTTTACTAATACATTAGTGGATAGGGGATACCCCAAAAAATTGGTAAAAAACTCTGTCAAAAGGGCCAGATTCTATAATAGAGATTCCATGTTGGACACCAAGAAGATAAAAGACAACAAGAAAAATGCTGAGAAAATTGTGTTTTCCAGCAAATTCTCCAATGTCAGTAATCAAATAAAGAATGTCATCAATAGAAACTGGAAGATTTTAAACCATGGGAGGGAAGAAGCTATTGAAAAACCGCTATTTGCATTCAGACGCAATACTAATTTAAGAAACTCTTTAGTCCACAATTACTGTGAGCAAAAAGAGTGTTTCCAAAGTACCTTGTCCCAGACTCGAGCCATAGGAAACAACAGGTGTGGCAACTGTTCAATATGTGAACAATGTGCAGTAGATAAATCTATAGAATATAGAGGTCAATCTTACCACTCTAAAGATCTGACAAATTGCTGAACTAAGAGCTTGATTTATCTTCTAGTCCGCCCATGTGGCTTAGGCTACGTGGGCGAAAAAGGGCCAGAATTATGCCTCAGATTAACCGAACATAAATCGGCAATTCATACCCAAAAAGAAAATGCCCCTCTGACAACACATTTACTGCAAAAAAAACACAAAAGTGATGGTTTTAAGTGGCTTGTGCTGGAAAAAATTAAAATTAGTCGACGAGGTGGCAATATGGAAAAAGTCAGGAAGATGAAAGAACAGTGGTACATTAGTACTATGGAATACCATTAAAAAGGTTTACATAGAGAGGAGTGGATGTCTTGTGTATCATAAGTTTTGGGACAGTATACGATTTCAGTTACACCTTCAAACGGACAGAGATACAGAAATCATGAAGAAGAATATATAGGGTTTATGAGAAGTGTTATAGGGTATTTGACAAAGGTGAGGAGGTCATATTGGGTAATATGTAGTTAATTAAATATATAACCTTGTGTTAGAATTTATGCTGCATTATAGTTAACAGTTTTGTTCATTCTCCATATGGTAGCAGGAGCTTTAGCCCACTTTATTAAATCAAGAATAGGCTTTTTCATAAAATATTCCTTCAATGCTACACCTTTCTGGTATAATAGTGTATTTTGTAATTTAAAATTTCGGTGTTAGGGTAATTTTCGTTCCGCAACCCGAAGTCTTACTGGTGGTATCCCTTATTTAATAAAACATATGAGAAAGAGATTTCTAGTTATAATTAAAAAAATTATTTCCCCAGTCATTTTAGCATATAAATGTGCAAGGATATATAGATCGCAACTACTCTTTAACAAATAACGTCTTTTTGTATATATATCCTTGGGTAGAAATGCAAGTCTCTTTCTGGTTTGACCCCATGTTAAGATGGCGTCCACGTTAGAGAGTTTAATTAGCAACGGATGAGATGGTTGTTATCATTTCATCACTAAAGTGCGTCCTAGTGAACCCGGAAGTTGTGGGTCATACGCTCACTAGAGTAGTGATTATTTTCACGTGTGCCTTTTGCCAGGCGGCGTATATAAATGGAGCTAAAATGAACCGGCATTTACGACTGTAGTTTATCCGAGGGCACGGACGGTTGACCTTAGTGAGGCGATATTACGGTAAGAAGTTTGCCAGATTGAGCGTATGGAGTTGTTTTTATAAATTAAAGTCTGGTTAGATACGACGACTATTTAAAGTATTCTCGGTAGAACCCACATTATGCTTAGTGTAAGAGTCTTATGAAAAGCTTTAAAGATTAAACGACTAACAAATAGAGCCCAGGCTGGTTTATTAATAGTTCATAAAATTAAGGGGGTATACTAGACGAGCTTGTAATAACCAAAAGAATGGCAAAAAGAGCACAGTTCTGGTCTTAACCGTACTAGAGGATGTACAGTTTCCAGTAATGCAGGGAGGTATAGATACATGTATCAATGGTGGTTCCTCTTTCGAGCCACATTTTTAAGAGCGACCAGAGGTAATAGCTTGAGCCTAATATCGAGGCTGTGTCTATGCCCTGTTGTAAGAACTGAATAGCAGTGTGCAACGACCTTTACACATAGACATATAGAGTGTAGTAGGCGGGTTTTAATATAAGGACTAGTGTCCGTTTCAGAATAAATTTATGATGTAGGTCAAACATGAATAATCAAGGTTCATTTATTAATAGAAGATTATGATCAGGTAAATTAAAAACAATATAGCAAGGATATACATTTGCAAGTACATTAATTTTGAAAAGCTGCGTGCCATTGAACTGTTAATTCAATGCCTTACAAAAATGGAGGGATACTATCCAAGTAAAGTAACTCTTCAATTCCGATAGACATAAAGGAAACCTAAAGGTTATATTAGAGAATTACATTGATGACAACTATTAGATATGTAATTTTCTCTTGTTCATAGGCTGTTTTTTACCCTAACCAGAAAGCGCCATCTGAGAACGATTATTTTACTGCAAGGAACTAAAAAAAAACAAGATGGATGTATCCAGAGTACACGTCATGAGTATTTGACAAACATATGCTGTCCCCCACGAGCAGGTATATAAGAGAGGATGTTACTGGGTGGGAAGAGTCATACATAAGTAAATATTGTGCATAAAGTATATCCTATTTCCATTTTGCACAGATAGACTCTTTAAAACAGGACTGAGCTAGCTTCTATATTTATTATTATTTATTTATTGCATTTATAGAGCGCACTATCACCTGTCAGGCATCTTGGCGCTAAACAAAAGTGAATGAACTGTATGAGATCGGATATTCACCACTGAGGTTTCTTCAATTTTTAATCCTAAGGTGAGGCTAGTGGCGCACAATAATTCTTGCATTTGAGATAGGTAGATAAAACTAGGCAGCGTACTAATAATACGTCGTTGTTGATTTTTCTGCCTACAGTCCTCATACTAAGGCTAATGTACAGATAGAAAAAGGGTACTAGCGGGGAGTTCTGGCCCATTTAAGCAGGTGAGATTAAAGCGTGCATCTATAAGTATAGACTGATGCACTGAAGAGTGAGATAGTAGTATAAAATGTATGAAGATATGAGTTGCTTGAATGCGATTTATGATTGAAGTGAGATGATAGAAAGATTGTACCATATCTAAAGGGAAGCACACTTTTGTTAAGTACAGTTCTTTATTGTGTTTGATACTGTATTAATTTTAAATTGTGATGAAATGTGGGATGGTCCATGAATATAACAAAAGAGATACTGTTCATTATGGCCACAGTTGGTTTATTTTATAATTAGTCAATGGAAATGTTTTAGTTTACAATAGATATATCGGGGGTGGTAATGGGGCCTCAGATGTATTTTACCATGTGGTTTCAGAGAATAAATATAACATTGACTGTATCTCATTATAGGTGATTGTATGAAAACCTTCAACATAAGAAAGAGTGCACAAAATAGAGGTCTTGATAAAGATGGACTAAGATAAAAAAAACATTGAAACGCGTCAACGCTACATTTTGATACACAATCCTGTCTTTTAGCACTGGTGCAAGAAGGCTAATTGTAGATGGCATATTCCCAGGCTTGCAATACTGTGTTATGACGGAGAAGTAGAGTGTTAAGACCAATTTTTCTGTCTAGCTGTTAGTGTTTCACTCATGATGTTTTCATGCCTATAGAGAATTGATTTTTAATGTGTTTAAAACTTTTTAAATAATTGTTCTTGTGTTATGAACTGTATGAATTAATGTGTTTTTTTAATTATAATATTTTGTATACAAACAAACAATAAATATATGTGATATATTTTTTATATATTTTGTGTATATGTTGCTTTCCCTATTATATATGGTCCAATGGAAGTAGGTGTGGATATGAAGCATATAAGAGTATGTGATGTGTGAACATTGAGGTCTATCTTGAATAGGATTTACCTCAAGGGATCTTCCTTCTTTCACTAAATAAGTGCCCTACTCCCTTGTTGGTGCTAAAGGGCCCCTCTTATTTCTAAACGGATATCATAGACAGCTATAAGGAAATAGTTCCGAAAGATGCAGAGGGGCTCAGCTCATGCTAGGGCACCCTCTCACACAAAACCAAGCACTCTGCCTCCAGGATTGTCAATGCCTGACATAGGAGTGACTTATAGGTTACTATGTGTCTATATATAAGGTAGATATAGATATACTATATCTAAGTAAGGGGTGATTACACCACCTTACCCAGGCTGTAAGTACAGACCAGTGGTGTCAGTTTGGAAGGCTAACCAGGGGTGCCACAATACATGCTGCAGCCCCTGGTAGGCCTAGGGTGCACCTATGCCCTGGGTACCTAAGGTACCATATGCACAAGTTACTACTTGTGTAACGATATATCTGTAAGAGACATTAGTTCGTGATAGATTCCTTACCTTAGAATATCCCCAGGCGTCAGACTGGATCCGGAAATTTTTGTGTAGCAATACCCCTGCGCGTCGGTAGGCGTCGTCTGCGGCTCCGCATCCGTCGTCGGCGTCGTTAGCGCCGGAATGACGTCGTCGGAGTACTTAGACGCCGCCCATGCGCGCTGACGTCAGTTCTGATACACAGCTTTTCTGCGCCAGATACGCAGAGCCATGATAGAACCAACACTGGTGCCATGAAACTAGGGCCCTGAAAGGGGATGACCTTAACCCTAGATATCGGTTTGCAGAACGGGGAGGATGGGTGCGTCGGTAAGGAATCTATCACTAACTAATGTCTCTTACAGATATATTGTTACACAAGTAGTAACTTTTGTATCTGAAAGAGACACGTTAGTGATAGATTCCTTACCTTAGAGAAGATACCCCAGCAATACCAACCCCGGTGGTGGGTCTGCGAACCAATAATCACACCAGAAAGTCCTGGAGGACGGAACGGCCAAAGAAGCCATCCCTCCGGACTAGGCTGTCCAGGCAGAAGTGTTGTGCAAACGTGTGCAGCGAGGCCCATGCAGCTGCCTGGCAAATGTCCTGCAAGGGCACTCCTCGGCACAGAGCAGTTGTAGTCGCCGTGGCCAGAGTAGAATGAGCCCGCAATCCAGCAGGGGGCTCCTTTTTGGCCATGGAGTAACATACCTGGAAACACAAGATGATCCACCGCGAGATGGTCCTCTTGTGCGCCGCCTTTCCCTTCTTAGCGCCCACGTAACCAACGAAGAGTTGGTCATCCACCCGGAACTGGCGTGTGCGATCTAGATAATAAGAGAGCGCACGTTTTGGGTCCAGACGGTGTAGCCTCTCTTCCTCTTTCGAGGGATGCGGGGCCGGAAAGAAGGTGGGCAAAGTAATGGACTGCCCGATGTGGAAGGCTGTGACAACCTTGGGCAAGAAGGAAGGTCTTGTTCGCAACACAACCTTGTCCGGATGAACAGAGAGGAAAGGAGGTGTAGAAGAAAGAGCCTGGAGCTCACTCACTCTACTGGCAGAGGTGATGGCAACCAGGAAAGCAGTCTTCAGAGTAAGAAGACGGAGAGGACAGTTATGGAGCGGCTCAAAGGGAGCACACATGAGGTAAGTAAGCACAAGATTCAAGTCCCACTGGGGCATCACGAAGGGAACAGGAGGGAACATGTGTGTGATGCCCTTCAAAAACCTATTTACAATAGGGGACTTGAACAAGGAAGGCTAATCAGGTAGCCGTAATCAGGCGGAAAGGGCAGAAAGGTAACCCTTGAGAGTGCCTTGAGCAGAGCCCTGCTGGGCAAGAGAAAGAAGAAAGAGGAGAACCTCAGAAAGTGGTGCAGAGAGTGGGTCCACAGCCTTTGCTGTGCACCATGCCAAAAATCTGTTCCACCTGCAGGCGTATACCGACTTTGTGGAGGGACGCCTGGCTGCCAGAATGATATCACACACTTCGGGAGGCAAGTCAAATGGCCTCAACTGCCGCCGCTCAATCTCCAAGCTTGTAGGTGGAGACTGGACAGGTTCGGGTGCAGAACCATCCCCTGCTGCTGCGACAGAAGGTCCTCCCGAAGAGGCAGACAAATCGGGGGATCGACTGACTTGCTGAGTAGCTCGGGATACCAGTATCTTCGTGCCCAGTCCGGAGCCACAAGGATAACCTGGGCCCGGTCGCGCCTGATCTTCTTCAGCACTCTGGGCAGAAGTGGTATAAGCGGAAAGGCGTACAATAGACCGCAACTCCACTCGCGACGAAAAAACGTCTCCGAGAGAGTGCCGCCTTGGAAATTCCAACGCACTGAACTGATGACATTGCGCGTTCTCTTCTGTGGCGAATAGATCTAACCAAGGCTCTACCCATTGCTGAAAGAGGCCTTGTGCCACGTCCGAGTTCAGACGCCATTCGTGATATATCATGCACCAACGGCTGAGTTCGTCCGGCCTGGCATTCAGGGAGCCTGCCAGGTGTTGAACCACCAGTGTCACGCCCTGATGTTCCAGCCACTGCCAGAGGCGCAGAGCCTCCTGGCATAGGGTCCACGACCCCACCCTGCCCAGTTTGTTGCAGTACCACATGGCGGTGGTGTTGTCCGTGAACACCTGCACTACACTCCCCCGGACAGAGGGGAGGAATGCCTTCAATGCTAGACGAATCCCCCGCAGGCTGGAAGATTGGAATCAGAGCCTGTATATCCCGAACCCGCCGTTCGGGTGGGTAAACCTGAAACTGCGCCGAGTAGAGAACCGCTCCGATGAAGAGGAGCTTCTGAGAGGGACACAGGTGCGACTTCGGCACATTGATGGAGAACCCCAGCGAGTGCAGCAGGTCGGCCGTAGTCTGGAGGTGGCTGACGACTGTCTGGGGCGAGCCCGCCTCAACAATCAGTCGTCGAAATAGTGGAAGACTGACACCCCTAACCTGCGAAGATGAGCTGCGACCACCGCCATCACCTTCGTGAACACCCGTGGGGCGCTGGTAAGGCCGAAGGGGAGCACGGTAAACTGTACAGTGAACCGCAGGTAACGCCGGTGGGCCGGCAGGACGGGGATGTGAAAATAAGCGTCCTGCAAGTCCAACGCTGTCTCCAGTGTCTAGGGCAGCTAAAACCTGAGCCAAAGTCAGCATCTTGAATTTCTCCTTCCGGAGGAAGCCGTTGACGTTCCGCAGGTCCAAGATAGGGCGTAGGCCCCCTTTGCCCTTCTTGGGTACCAGAAAGTAGTGGGATTAACAACCACACCCTACTTCCGGCCCAGGAACGCTCTCGATGGCCCTCTTGGCCAAGAGGGCTGTGACTTCCTCTTGCAGAAGTTGCAAGTGATCCCCCGACACACGGTGGAATTGCGGTGGCATGGCTGGAGGGGTCACCTCGACGGGGAGGGAGTAGCCCCTTCGGATGATTTGCAGCACCCACCCGTCCGACGTGACAGTGCGCCAGTGGGAAAGGTGATGGCGAACCCTGCCTCCCACCGGCGTCACATGGGGCTGAAAACTCTGACTAGGAAGGTTTTGAGGCTGGTGCTGCGGAGGGAGGTGTGGACTGGCCTCGCCGTTGTCCCCGACCGCCGCCACGGCGGTTTCCCCGACCGCCACCGCGCTGTTGAACATTCTGCGGCGCGTGGCTGGCAGCACGTGTGGGGGCGCCCCTTCCTTGGCCACGAATGGAGCGAAAGGCACCCGATTGCTGGCGTGTGGCCGAGAGGCCCAAGGACTTGGCCGTAGCCCTGGAGTCCTTAAAACGCTCAAGCGCATGGTCTGCCTTGTCGCCAAAGAGGCGACGGCCATCAAACGGCATGTCCAGAAGTGTGGCCTGGACATCGGCCGAAAAGTTGGCGGACCTCAACCAGGTGTGGCGTCGAACCACCACCGTCGTTGCCATCGCCCTGCCCAGTGAGTCCGTGGTATCCAGCCCACACCAGATGGAATATCGCGCTGCATCTCGGCCCTCCACAAGCGTTTGGGCGAGTTTAGCCCGGACCTCCTCAAGACATTGTGGCAGCACGTCCGCGACCGTGTCCCACATGGTGTGGGTGTAGCAGCCCAAGAGACAGGCGGTATTGACAGACCGCAGCCCTAAGCTTAGGGACGAGAACACCTTCTTCCCGAACTGCTCATATCTCTTGGATTCCCGATCGGGCGGAGCCGACGGGAATGCGGTCTGGGAAGTGGAGGCCTGGATAACCAGCCTCTCGGGGGTGGGATGGGTGGACAAAAAGCAAGGGTCGCCCGGGGCGGGCGGTAGCTTCTGGCCATGTTCCTATCCACAGGCGGACCTGTGGCGGGCTTGGACCAAGTGCCCACAAGAACGTCACATCAGGCCTCATTGAACGGCAGCAGAGGCTCACTGGAGCTTGTCTGCGGTTTGAGGACCTCAGTGAGGAGGTTAGTCCTCACGGCCGCGACAGGGAGCTCAAGGTTTAAGGCCTTGGCCGCCCTCGTCAACACTACACTATAAGTAGACCCCTCCTCCGAAGCCACGGTCCGAGGGGAGACAAATCCAGTGTCTGGCGAAGTGTCAATACCACTGGCATCCCCAAGCTCATATGTCCAGTCCTGTTGAGATTGGCACTCCAGTGCCAGAGGGTCCTCAGACCCCTCCCAATCTCCCTCGTCACCCGTTTCCTGTAAAGCAGGATTAACAGACGGGGCCTCCTCATGGAAATAAAAATCTCCAAAGGCAGTCGGAAGCGGCGTCCAGCGGCGCCGTTCCGGCGCCAGAGTCGGACCAAAGGGAACATTGGGGACGGCGTCCACAGTGGGCGCCGGGAGCGACACCCGTGGGGCCGGCGCCGGTGAGGTTGTGAGGTCGACCGGCGACGACCCGGATCCGGAAGCGGACCCGGTGAGGTCTTGCGGCGCCAGGACCGAAGTCGCCGGCGGCGTCGGGCCGAAGCACCCGACCCGCTAGGGCCTCCAGCTGGGACCGTTGGGCCCCGAGGCGCCACGGAACCAGACTGAGGAGGGAGGGACCTCATGGCCATGAGGTAGCGCTCGATCTCCTCCAGCGTTGCGCCGTGCCCAGGGCCCCTTAGTTGTGTGGCAGGCGGCGACGCTTGCGAATCCCTCGGAGCCGCGTGGGCGGTGTTGCCCGAACCCCCGGCCGCATCGTGCGAGCGTCGGGGTGGGTCGGAGGAGCGATGACGTCTCTCCGACCTCTCATGCCTCTTGCCTGAGAACTTGGATCCTGACGACCGATGTCCACTCCCGGAGCTGCGATGACTCCGACCCCGCGACCGGTCCCTCGACCTCCCGTGGGACCGGGACCGGGACCTGGAACGGCGCGGGCCGACTGCCGGAGCTCGAGTCGCTTGCGGGACTGCTCCCGCCTAGCTTTAGACGTCAGGGCCGGCAGACGGAGCCGGTGCAGTCGTCGTGGTCGAGGCCTAAACACTTCAGGCACCGGCGATGGGGGTCCGTAACCGACATCAGTCGGTCGCACTTCGAACAGGGTTTGAACCCGGGCATCCCTACCGGCACCGATAGAGTCGAAGAAAGAAATTATCAAAAAAATCAAAAAGTTTAGTCAAAAAATGACTAGGGGTAGAGCTTCTCCGGATCTGCACTAGCTGGCGCGGAAAAAAGAAGAACTGACGTCAGCGCGCATGGGCAGCGTCTAAGTACTCCGACGTTGTCATTCCGGCGCTAACAACGCTGACGACTGACGCGGAGCCGCGGACGACGCCTACCGATGCGCAGGGGTATTGCTTCGCAAAAATTTTCGGATCCAGTCGGACGCCTGGGGATATTTTAAGGTAAGGAATCTATCACTAACGTGTCTCTTTCAGATACAGGGGCTCACAAAGGTGATCCAGTAACCAATCTGGTATTTACCTAAAGTACATGGTATCAATTTAGAGAGAGCACAGCTAGGCTGTGGGCCTGATTAGCAGGGCCACAGCCATACTAAAGTCGAAAAACCAGTGAATCACAGCAAAAAGTGGGGGTAACCATAGGAAGCAGATCCTACTCTCCTACAATTCTACACACATGGTTGCCCTGTTATTCTAATTAAGAGACCAGCACAACAACAGTTATTACAGATAAACATTAAAAATTACCCAATACCCTCTGTCCAAAACACTCTTATGGCTCTGGGGGCCTAGAATAGCCGGAATTGTCATCCTTATAGGAGTGCGATTGTTAGTAGTTGTGTTGGCACTGGCAGGGGTAATGGATGGTGCAGGCTGCAGTGGCCTCCTGACAAGCGTAAAGGTACTTATTAATTTTTTTACACAAATTAAGAACTGGACTCTTTTTTAAAGTTTATTTTGATTATTAAATACAGAGAAAAAACAGTGGTACAGTTACAGCAAGGCGCAGGCAGGCAGAGCAAACCGATTCAAAATCTTAAGTTGTCGCAAACTGCAGTAGCACTTCAAATTACACAGCCATTTAGCCAACATCCCAAATCGGGCAGGCGGCGTATATTACCATACTGTTAAATAGTATAATTGAGTCTAACCCCTGGTAGATTTCACAGCCTCCCAACGTGGAGCTCACAAGAGCCTCTTAGCCTATCCCAGTCGGGTCTGCCCCATTCCTTCCCTCGTGTCTACGGCTTCCCCAGCTCTCAGCACATCATCGCCTTGCGCTCTTTGTGTGTATGTAGTGTACACCTCCCAAAAGTTCTTAGGTCTGCTTCTGGGGGGTAGCAGCTCACTATAGAGTTCCGACTGAGCGGAGCAGTATAGCATGTCCCTAGACCACTGTTGCAGAGTCGGGACCGGACCCCTCAGCCAACTCATGGCTACCCTCCTTTTGGCCATCAGGGGCCCCATGTCAACTAATCTGCGAATCGACTTTGGCAGCTTTTTGGTATAACCTAGTAGGGTCATGAGTGGGTCTGGAGCCATTGGTACCTCTACAATCCTACTTAACTCATCAAAAATGATCCCCCAGAAAGTGCTCACCCCCGGGCGCAGCCAAGCCAAATGAATGAAGTCAGCCACTTGCATCCTGCACCTCTCACATTCTGCGCTCTCGCGTAGACCATATCTGCACAACCTTTCCGGATTGTAGTATATTCTATTTAGATATTTAAAATGTTTGAGCCTGTGTCTGCCATGTAGGGAGATTTTTCTGGAATTAAAGGCAACAGTAGGACCATACTGTGTCATCTAGTTGAACTTCCAAATCACATTGCCACGCCAGCCTGGCTGTGGTATACTTGTGTGCCCGATGTGACATTGCAATCTTATATAGAGCAGTGACCATCTTACAAGGTGACTCTGCCTTTATCACATGCATAAGTTCTAGCACCTCTGGAGGCTCCAACAGGTCTTCCTCTAGCTGCGCTCGTAGTGCCATTCTGACTCTATGAAAGTGAAATCTGTTTATCAGTCTATCACTTTCCGGCGCTCCCTGCAGCTGCTCCGCAGTGCGAACAATACCCTCATGAAAGAGGTCACCCGCAACTTCTATTTTCATCGTTTTCAGTGCTAGCACCACCCCCTTTTCTGTGCAAGGTCCCAGCCATCTCATCCATTCGATCGGCATGGCCGGGGAATATAGCAAAGCACCCACTTGGTTGTGCAGGAGCCAATGCCAGGCATGTCTTGTCGTATTTAAGGAATCCAGGATTCCCTTCCTACGATCCACCTGTTCCATAAAAACAGCTGGTAGGGCCACTGGGGCTGCGAACAGGCGTTCCATTCGAAGGTGGGGAACCCCCTCCCCTCGATGAATCCAAGAGTGTAGGTGCGCTCCCTGAGATACCCTGTAATAGAGTTCAATATCTGGCGCAGCCAGAACTCCTAGGTGATGAGGCAGCATGAGCACTCCCCACTGTACCCTGGCCTGTTTTCCTGCCCAGGCAAGTTTAAGCATCAATTGCCTCAATCAGCGGAAGAAGGAGCACGGCAGGACCAGTGAAATATTGATAAAAAGGAAAAGGAATCGGGGCAACACTACCATCTTCATTATTGATATACGCGCCATCAATGAAAACTGAAGCCGAATCCATAAATCTACCTCATCCTCGAGCTTAGAAATGGCTGTGCCGTAATTTTCCCTGAATACGATATCTGTATCCCTATGTAGTCGGATGCCCAGATACCTTACAGAGTCCACTGTCCATCGAAGAGGGTAATCAATTGCAAATTCAACAGTGGCCGGGGTGAGCGGGAATACCAAGGACTTCTCCCAGTTGACTTTGAGGCCGGACAAAGCGCCAAATTTAACCACTTCTCTAAGTACTGCCGTCAAGTTTGTCTCAGGTTCTCTTACATAAAGCAACGTGTCGTCTGCATTTGTGGACACTACAATGCGTTAAGTGGGGAATCCGATCCCTTCATTCCCGTGATATTCTCTTAAAGCGTATGCTAGTGGTTCTGCCACCAGTGCATAACACACCACTGGATTCAAGCAAGCCGGGCTGAAGACGGCTGGAATGCCAGAAACCGGTCCTCGGAAGCTTGTTCCCGGTCCAGGGAAGGCATGGCTTGGCAGTTCGGGCTAGACTGTTTCCATGAGGCACAGGGTCAGATCGATTTGCATATGGCCATGTCTGAACTGGGGTGGTGTGGAGTGAAAAAAAACGATGGATTTAGGCCCAGATCTATGTACTGGGGTTAATGTACGACATTGTTCTGCATTCTGTCCATCACCTGTGGTTTTTGCACCAGTGCATAAAGCAGCAGTGAGAGTGGACAGCCTTGTCTTGTGCCCCTGGTGATATTGAACTAAGTCATGACCGAATCGCCTATACGTACTTGTGCCGTTGGTTCATAATACAGGATACCCAGCATCTGTAGAAATGCCCCTCCAAGGCCCATTCGTGTCAGTACTTGGCGCAGAAACCTCCACTCCACTGAATCAAAAGCCTTTTCCATGTCTAGGAATATCGCCACCGCTTTGTTTTCTTGTTTGACATGTTGCATGGTTCCAAATACTGTCCTTATATTATATGTTAAATTTCTGGAGGGCACGAAACCCGCCTGTTCGGGTGCCACGAGAATGTGTGCCATTAGCACTAGTCTAGTGGCAAGGATTTTCGCAAACAGCTTTACATTCACATTGAGTAGAGAGAGCGGACGGTAAGAACTGCATTCTTGGGTCGGTCTGCCTGGCTTGGGTATGGCGACTAGGATCACCTCCCTCATGGATGGGGGCATTGTACCCGTTTCTAGCATATCATCGAACAGGGCAGCAAGGTGTTGAAGCAGTTCTGAGAAAGCTTTGTAGAAAGCAACCGTTAAACCATCTGACCCCGGGGCACTCCCTGCTTTCATGCCACTCAGAGCCTCTATCATTTCGTCTTTCTCTATCGGGTGTCTCAGCAGCTCTCTATGTGCCTCCGGCAGAAACGGCAATTGTATATATTCCAAGTATTCCCTAATTTGGTCATCCATCTCTCCTGATCTCGTTCTATACATGTCAGCATAGTATTGTCGAAAGCGCTCAGCCACCTCGCTCTCCTCAGTCAGGAGGTCTCCGTTATCCGCCCTAATCTCGGTCACTTGCGTCTTACCTCGCCTGGCCTTTATGAGCCTAGCTAGTACGGACCCTGGCCTCTCCCCCTCCCCGTAGACTTGCGCCGTGGCATACTTGCCTAAGTGTTTGACCTCCCGATCCGCCTCTTCTTGGTATTCCGCCAGAAGCCCCTTTATGTCCTCTTCCACTCTCACCCCTCTCCCCGCAACCAAATCTTGTTCTAATGTGCGCAAGTTCCTTTCTATCTCAGTTAGCCTTCCCCGTATGGCAATCAGGACCCCAGAGTGTTTTGTCATCGCCATACCCCTAATGTACACTTTAAAAGTTTCCCAGATCGTCTGGAAGCTATCTACTGAGCCAACATTAGTGTCAAAGAAGACGTCTATTGTTTCAGCCAGCTCTTCTCGAAATAGTGGATCTAACAGCGAATACGGGGGAAACCTACAGGAAAACGGTGGAATCGTTCTCTGGGAAGGCTTGAGATGTAGAAGTAAAGGTGAGTGGTCTGAGAGGGTGCGCCGTAACACTATACAATGTCTAATCTGGGTGAGCAGCGAGGAAGATGCGAACCAGTAGTCTATTCTTGTGTGTACGTCGTGATATGCTGAATAGTGCGTATACCCTCCCCTTTCCACATTACTCATTCGCCACACATCACACACATCCAGACTCAGCATTATTTCCTCCAACCTCTTAACTGCTGCTGCAGGTCGTCTGGGCGGGCCCCCCGAGCGGTCTAATTCCGGGTTCTCATCACATTGAGGTCTCCCCCCCATAGTATCTGAGCGTCTGCATACTGTGATAGTAGCCTAGCGAGAGCTCCAAAAAACTCTGGGTTATCATAATTAGGCCCATAGACATTCACTAGTAAATAGTCCACACCCCGACCACTACATTTAGATATGACAAAGCGTCCTACCGGGTACTCCTGGAGTAATGTCAGGGACACAGACGATCTAGGGTAAGCCCAACTCAACACTCCACGCGCGTGTGTAGTGAACCCTGCCACATTGATATTGCCTACTAGATTCCTCATTTTAAGCATAGGACTAGTGTTGGGAAGGTGTGTTTCTTGTAAGATGGCCAGGTCGACCTTGTGCCTGTAGAGGTAGTTAAGCACCTTACGCATTTTTCGATAATCATTCAGCCCCCTGACATTCCATAAAAATACTCGCAACCCGCCCTCGCTATTCATTGAGTCTTGCGATTCACGTGACATTAGCCATGGCTAGGAAACTATTGCAATATATAAATCTGATACTGCCCGCTGTACCCATCGCAAATGCACACCAATTGTACCACTTCAAAAACTTCCCCCCTTTCAAGGACCCCCCACATCTCCCCTCCCCCTCCCACTGCAGACCTCCCCCAACATGGCCGCATGCGTTCCCCTAACAACCCTACTACCCCTCATTTCCTTAGTTACCACCCACAAACGTGTAGAGTATAACGAGTTCAGTGCCAGGCACACGTGGGCAGAGGTGTCTCTTCAAATACAAACTTTTTCTGCCTCATAATGTGTAAACTTCCCTACGCCAGCCTCCCCCCGGCAATCGTAGTCATGTATGCCAACTAGTGCTGTGGTTGCATCGTTCCCAACCTGCTTCACCTTTGGTCTCCACTTCCCTGGCTAGGAGACCGTGAACCTTATAGCAACTAACAATGATTTATGGACCTATGACTTAGTAAAACAGATCACAACTTTGATCCCAACCCCTCAGTCTCCAATCTCCACAAGGTTTTCATCTTTTCTGTACCCTAGGACTGTAGCATGAGGATCACACTCTGGAACCGACCTTAGGCCCAACCATCTCTAGTATAAGTGTGCCATGCAGAAGCTTCTTCCAGGGCAGCAGTGAGAATGTCCGCCAGAAATATTCCATTGGACAGACGTAGCACCCCCCACATCAGTTACATGCGCACACCACCCTGCCATAGCTACCAACACGATGTATTCAGTCCTGCTCTTCCAGCGCAGACCCATCCGATGTCTACTGGTTCTGCTGATCCAGCCCATGCACTCGTTCCTTCGACCAAGTCTTTATGGCTTTCTGTAGTGCAGTGGGGTCGCCAAAAATATGGGATCTGCCCTGTCTATTGACCCGATGCTTCGTCGGGTACACCATCGCGTAATCCACTCCCATGTCTCTCAGTTGGCGCTTTAGTGGAACTTAGAGCCTGCGTGCTTCTTGAACTTTTGCTGTAACGTCTGGGTACAAAGCCAGTTCCGAGCCCTCATATTTTAGCACCTTCTTCTCTCGGGCCACTCTCAATACAGCGTCTCGGTCTCTATAGTTCAGTAATTTTGCGATGATCGGACGCGGCGCCGAGCCTACCGGATGCCGAGGCCCCAACGACCTGTGCGCTCTCTCCACCACAAACATAGTTGAGAATACCTGGTCGCCCAGCAATGTCACTAGCAGCTTTTCCATGAATTGTTTCATATTGCCTGTGGCCGTCGTCTCTGGCAGGCCAACTAGGCGCAGACTACAGCGCTGACAGCGCACTTCCAGATCCTCTGTCTTGTCTTGGAGCACCTTTAGGACCTTCCCCAACTGCTTGTTGTCTGCGTCCAAAGTGGTGTGCGCTTCCTCCACTTCCGTTAGGCGTCTTTCTGACATGTCCAAGCGCTCCGCATGTTTATCTAGGCTTTCACCCATCCTGTCCATACAGTTTGTCGAAGCGCCCATTTTTGCGCCTAGCGCCGTGATGCCGCCTTGCAAGGACTTCTCCATAGCTCTGAAAGCATGCTTCTGATGTCAGGTTCCTGATTCCTGATTCGTCCGGAGCATGCGACAGCTCTCTATAGTCTCTATCCTGCGTTTTGGTCTTTTTTTGTTTGAAGGTCAGCTTGGACTGTGTTCTGTCCCCCTTGCCCATGATGATGAACCCAGGCCTGGGCTGCAACTGCACGGCCTAACCTCAGGGTCCTGGCCTGTGACGTGTCCGTTGTACCGTTTGCCCCTTGTTAGGGTTAGTAATCCAGTCACGGTCTTCTCGGGTAGTGTATTGCTCGCGCCAGTGGATAAGTTCGGCCACGCCACGTGGGCAGTCTCAGACTGGCCTCTCCCGATGCTCCAGGCCTCCTGGAGGGTTTTCTGTGCCTCTCCCGCCTATGGGCTCCTGTGGCTGCTACGTTCTAGACCCCCGTCGCCGCCGGCAGCAGAGGATTCAGGGCCCGGGTACATGACTTAGGATCTTTTCATAGGCCCGTAGGCCTAGCCAGCTAGTGTATCACCGCCTATCCAGGGACTGCGCACCTCGCGACAAACCACCTATCGTGGCCCTCACCTCTTCCTCAGACTGTGTCCCGCGGCCCCCTAGTGTGCCTCCGCCTGTCCGTGGAATCTTCCCGGGCTTCAGGTGTCAGACTGCTTCGTTCACCCCTTGCGTTGCTTCCGACCGGTGCCTCCGCAGTCCGCCGGTCCGCACGCAGAGAGACGTCGCATTGCTGCCCATGCTACTCCAGGCCGGGGATCAGCGGCCTAGTCGCCGCGCCGCTCACAACCTTCGGATCTACTTCTACCGTACTCCAATCGATCGCCAGAGCCCTGCAATCTGCTCCGCTGATGCAGATCTCACATAGACGTCGCTTTTTTGGGGGGAACCACAGCGTTATCAGCAGGATAATTGTAATATATTTCGATTACCGGGGAGAGCTCTGCGCTCAGGCAGCCATTTTGTATCCGAGCAAGCTCCGCCCCCCCAAGAACTGGACTCTTGCCCACAGACCGCTTTAGCGGTCTGCTGTCGAAAGATCTATTGTGGGCAAGAACAATAGTTAGAGAGGCCTTTGTGCCAAGACTTCAGAGTATCACTGCCAGGGTTTCTCATCATTCTCATTTTCTTGCTTTTTACTCAATGGTTTTTCTTCTACTTCTTGTGTTTTCCCCTGCCATAGACTATATCTTCTTTACAATCTTTATGAATGGGTGATTAATATGCTTCTGCTGTTCACATTCAGATAACTTTTTTCTATTGCTTTTAGCACTCCGAAGTAGTGCTTGTTTTTTCTTGCTTTCTTCCGCTCTCTATGCGTGTTGTGCTACCCTTCACACCTCTTCCCACCGGCACACTCCATGTTCTCCTGTCACACCTCTCCACCTGCTTTCATAACCACCTCCCCAGCAAAATATATATATGTATTTATATTTAACCAGGCACGCTTTTCATCTTAGTACAATATAATTCTATATGTTAAGAATCTGACATTAAACAATATACCCCTATCAACATATTAATAAATCCTTCCTGTTTTCAGGATTTTTACATTCAAAACATTCTTCCGTACACTGTGCTTTTAGTGAAACTCCACCCCAAAGGGGAATATTTATAACACACAGAGTTACATTGTCTTGTTGCAAGTTATTCATTTATTTATATTCTTTATAGACAAAAATTATTCAGCCCAGCCAACGCGTTTTATCCATTCAGACTTCATTAGGCCTTGATATTTAGTGAAACATTCCATTTATTTCATCTCTGTGGTTGGAACATCTATGCTGTAATGTCTCTTTTGTTCAAATAATGATCAAAAGTTATGACCAATTTCGTCAACAGCTAGATAAATCTTTATTCTTTCATTGTATGTTGCTTATGAGAATCTGGACCCTGAAGATGGTGGTTGGTACACAGCTGGTATCATGGGAATACTAATTCTAGTGGGAAGATTTAATATATTTGCAAATTATTATTGGAGGGATTATTTTCTGAGGAAGCAACATACTATGAAAGAATAAAGATAAACTGAATAGGGAAGTGGACTGCGCAGTCCCCACCCCCAATTTGTTTATGGCTGGGCCCCGGGGATAGGGTCTCCGGGGCCGAAACTGACATGGGGAGGCAGGCCACGCAGTCTCCCTCCCCCATTCAATTAAGGCCGGGCCCCGAGGAATAGGATCCCCAGGGCTAAAATCGCCCCAGGGAGGAGGGCCACATGGCATCCCTCCTGTGTATAGAAGAGGGAAAAACAGGGCAGGAAAACAGTAAGAAAAAGGCAAAAGGGAGGGCAGAAAATCCAGCAGAAAGGGCACAACAGAAGGCAGAATAAGGAGGAGAGGAAAACCAGAGGGCAGAAAAATTAGCAAAAAAGGCCAAAACAGTGGGCAGAAAAACGAGCAGGACAGGCAAAACAGTGGGCAGAAAAACAAGCAAGAAAAGCAAAACAAAGCAGAAGAGGGCAAAACAGAGAGCACTCAGACACTCAAGCACTCATTCACAGTTCCACTGAGAGACTCATGTACTCACTAACAGACCCACTCACAGACTCAAACAATCATTTACAGACACACTCAGACACTCGTGTACTCCCTCAAAGATTGAATAACACTTATGCAGGCACTGGCACACCCACTCCGACACTCATGCAGCCACTCACACACCCAGTAAGACACTAATGCATCCACCCGAGACCAACTCAGACTTTCACATACCTACTGGCAGACCTACTGGGACACTCATGAGCTCACTCACACACTCACTGTCAAGGGTTACTGGGTACAGTTAGGAAATAAATTTAAAATTCATTAAAAAAAGAAAAAGGTTATAGGGACGTTATAGTTGGGAAATTAAATTTTAAAAAACCTTAGCATTTCCCTGGAAAAACAAATGTTACAGGGACGTTATAGTTAGGCTCAGATTTCACTTGTACACAACCATAGAAATTTAGTAGTTACATACTGAACTTCTACAAAGTTGAACAGTTTTAACAGGGAATATTCTGCAGTACAGCCTGTGTATGTCCCGCATAGTGGTCAGTGATCGCAATGGTGAATTTGAACTTGTGGTCTGATTTCTTGGAACATGCCTCCTGGGAGGAATCTGTGGAAATTCGCGCAATGGAGTACTAAACATTGTGGTACCTGCTATGATTATGGTTATGTTGTCATGTAGGGATTGCAGGAGATGTAATGCTGAATGGTAGTTATATGATATATATGCTAAATGGTAGTCAAATGATAACATGTGGAATATTGTGCCATGTTATGTGGACATTTTATATTTCCTACAAGTTTGGGTTACATATATGTACAGTGTGTTCTGAGGGAACCGGTGGCAGAGTACTGAGCTGTGTATCAGAGATGGCAATCATTAACCCTTTTTTTCTGTTTAAATGAATGTGTTCCAGTTGAGGAGAGCCTGTTATGTAAGGCTAGCAGTTCATATATATTGGTACTGCAAAGTATGCAGGAGAGGATGTGCTTGCCTGTAGTGCCTGGGATGAGTGGTTCTAACTTTAGGTAGTGTCCTATTTAAAGGATGAGCGAGGTTTGGGAGATACCCTTTGCCTATTGCTGTAATAAGGGCTGAGAGACACCCATTTGGTTATGCAGGAGTTGGAGGCTGAAAGAGACCGGTCCCTACATGATTCTAAATTTATGTAGTGTGCTGTTGAGTAGGGAGGAGTGAGGGTTAAAAGGTACCCTTTGCCTACTCTTTGAGTGAGGGTGAGTAGTTCCTGGTTTTGTTGAGTTCAATTTCATGTAGTATCCTGTTTGGATTGAGTGAGGGTTGGAAGACACCCTTTGCCTACTGTTCGAGGGAGGGTTGAAAGATACCCATTTTGTTATGCACAAGATGTCCTGTTTATGATGAGTGCCGATGGAAGAGTTTCAACTTGCATTTTATACTGTGTTTGTGGTTATGCGCTAGATGCTGTGTGGTGGGATGAGTGATGATGGAAGAGATTAAATATTTGTTTCTATAGTCAGAAGACACCCTACGTTGGGATGAGTGTAGGTTGGAAGACCCTCTTTGCTTACTTCTTGAATGAGGGTTGAAAGATACCCATTTGGAGTTTGGGATTTACTCAAGTATTTTATCATTTCTTTCTTATGTCTCTTGATGTGATTTAAAAAAATATATATTTTCTAAAGGGGGGGGAGGTGTTATATCCTGATCTAGATGCAATGCACTCTTTCCCTAGTGTCACTGTTACCTGCTGCTCAGCCAGTGTGTGTAAGGTAATTGAATGTTGGTGACTTCCTGACCTGGAAGAGTGTCAGTTGGAGAGAGTGGCCTGAGCAGTAGGCTGCTGTCCTGGTGGGACATATACATTTACCTTTTGACCTATAACTAAGCGTATTCTTAAATAAACCGACATAATATAAGCTACATAGCCTACTTAGAAGCAATTTTTTGTTGTAACACTTTATCAAGAACTCTCTTACATCTGAGGTTGAGTCCACCCTGGTAATATAATCTTGCCAGGATGACGTAAGGTTTGTCAATCATGAAGCATGCAACATGAGGAAGGCTTCCTCATACAATATGGTTATCTCACTAGCTTTCTCTAGGCCACTGGTAGGATTACTTAACATATAATAACCCTTATTTCCACAGTAGCTTTTGTGATTTTCGGCTTACATTAGAAGGGTGTACTGTGTTGTACCTCCTGGTTCTTTCATCTGTGTGTATAGAACCTGTAACTCACTCACCCACTGTGCTGATGTAATGGCGACAAATACTGTATGGAGAGTAAGGGGATGAAGAGAACGACTGTCGCGAGGCTAAAGGGATGCACAGATGAGAGATGAGGAATGTGAGGACCAAAAGGAGAAGGGGGGAGAACATATGTTGTGACCCTTTGATTAATGCATTACAACTGGTGATTTGAATAATGATGGCTGGTCCGGAAACCACAAAAAGGACTAAATAGCCAGCAGGTAGCCTTCAACTGTGCCCATAGCCAGGGCTTGCTGGACTACAGACAACACGGACCGTAAAAATTCAGACAGCTTGGAAAGGAGTGGGTCTATCTGTTTAGAAGCACACCAGACCACAAATGTATTCCAACAGCAGGTGTATGAAGAATTTGTTGAATGAGGACTGGCTGCCAAGATGGCATCAATAACTTCGGAAGGAAGTTAAAAAACACTCAACTGTTGCCGCTCAAACACCAAGCATGGGGATGTAGGTTGTGCAGGTTTAGTGCAGAAACTTGCCATGCTTCACTAAAAAGAGGTCTTCTCGAAGAGGCAGCCTGAGTGAAGAACAGATGCACATGCCCAGGAGTTCAATCGATCAGGGGAATTGTAAGCGCACTACTCACCCGTGAGGTTCTCAAGGCGCTGAGGGGAGGCAGATCTCTTTGGCCGAAGAGCCAGGTCTTGAGGGTCTTTCTGAAGGTGTTTATGGAGGGGGCGCGTCGGATGTCTGCCGGTAGCTCGTTCCAGGTCTTGGCTGCCATGAGTTTGGGGTACCATGCTCGCTGTGCCCACTCTGAGCCAGTAGGATGACTAAAGCTGAATTGGTACAGATCTTCTTCAGAACTATCAGCAGAAAGGCGTACAAGAGTCCACTGGGAACATTTCTTTGCAACAGCCACCTTGAAAACTCCAACGTGTAAAAGTGCCGGCAATGCACATTCTCTGCAGGGTCTGTACAGGGTCTGTTGCGGGAATCTTTTGGGACCTAGAGGTGTCCATATGAACAAAGTGATTTTGATTGGAAAGGTAGGAGGAGAAGCAGTGAAGGGCATTGGCAGTGAATACCAATAGAGACTCTGGGTAGTGGCATCCGTGCTGCAGAGTGATCTGAAGACAGATTGGTAGTCATGCAGAAGAAAGTTAGCACTGATGTGATCTTGGAGTTCAGTGTGCACTGCTTTTTAAATGATCTGGATGATGAAGGGTATGTGAGTGATGGGCTAGTGGATGTTCAGGTCACCAGGCTCTAATGTAGGTTTTTTCAGGAGCTTCCTGGAAGATGGCTTGAGTGAGGGAGCCATTCAAAATGATGAGTTGTGCTTTCGTGGAGGGAGTTTTGATGAGGTAAGAGGATACAACAGCATTTTCTTTGGAAATGCCCGGGACGTGGTAAAGTAGGTCAGAAAGATCCGTGAGAGGCAAGGATTTCAAAGATGACCATCTGGGGCTCCATAAGGGATGGGTGTTAGAGAACAAGCAGGTTTGGTGTTGCTGGATCATCTTTATTTTTCACTGAACAAGGTGGTTGATGGTATTGAACTTGTCTGTAGAGTGTGGGATAGTAGGTCATAAGGGAGTTGATGACGTTTGTGTCTTAATCATTTTTCTGCTTCTGTTGGTGGCTTCATTGATGGTTTGGGTATAGTATTTTGCATTGGGTGACTATCTGTTAGTGTGTTGCGCCAAGAGACTTTGGTTGATAAAGTCATTGCAATTTGTTTTACTTCCACTATTATTTCCTCTCAAATGGAACATTTATGTTTAGCAAACTCTTTAGAGTACCAGGGTGCTGAGGGATTAGATTTGCACCTGTGTGTTTGTTGAAGAGTGAATGATCACAAAGGTTTCCCAAAAACTCACTGAAGGGGTTTAGAAGGATGTTGGCATCAGACTTGGAGTTGGCATGGCAAGAGAAGAGTTCATGCATTGGGTTGTTGATGGCAAGTCTTTGAAGGATCTCAAGGTTTGATCTTTTTGGGCTGAATGTGATTAGTCGGCAAGATGCTGAGCAGGGAGATAAGGATGAAGCTGTGATTGGTCGAGTCCAGGAGTATGGGATGCTTGCATTGGGTGTGGCCTTTGGAGTGTGTTGGCTGAGTGACATGCTCTACCACCATACATTGAATTTGTTGATGAGGTTGAGAAGGGTGTTTGTCTTTTTGAGCTTGTGTTATCTGGGAGGCTAAACTCTCCCAAGTGGGTGACATGGATATATTGGATGGATGTGGTAGAAAGGAGATCCGAGAATCCATCAATGAAGTCTTTGTTCTGCCCGTAGGCCAGTTGATCAGATAAAAGTTGCAGTCTGAGTTACAGAGAGTGGGAAGCGGTATATCAGTAGCTCCATGGAGTGGCGTGTCACTTTCTTGCTGAGAGTGCAGAGTCAGGACTCATGGATGACAGTGAGGCCTCCTCCCTCCCACATAACGCTGTGTTTTTGAGTGCATGAAACTTGACTTCATCTGGTAGACAATGCACCCTTCTGAGCAAGGATAATCTCCAGCAGAAAAAGCCTAGATCCAAGACAGTCCTTTTCAAGTAATGCACCCAGAGTATTGAACTCCATTCCCACTAGTGCAATCTTATTACATCTACTCTTCAAGAAAGAGTTTTAAATATCCTACCATTTCAACAATGATACAAGCATGAAGCAGCAGCTCCAAGGAATTGTATGTCACTTTCTTGCTGAGGGTGCAGTCAGGAGGACTTATGGATGACAGTGAGGCCTCCTCCCATCCACGTAACGCTATGTTTTTGAGTGAATTAAACTTGACTTTTTCTGGCGGGCAATGCACCCTTCCGAGCAAGGATAAACTCCATCTGAAAAGTCCAAGACAGTCCTTCTTAAGAAGTGCAACCAGGGCATTAAACTCTATCCCCACTAGTGCAATCTTATCATATCAGCTCTTCAAGAATGAGTTTCAAAAATCACCATTTCAACAATGATACAAGCATAATGATCTCAAACATGTTGGAACCACTGCCCGATGAGACCTCATTGGAGGGTCCTCATATGCCAGCATGCATGGGAGGCAGATAGAATGAAGAAGGCTAGTAGACCAGGCAGGTGGAAGACCATCAGGGCTCGAATGATCGCTCCACTGTGAAACATCAGAATCAGAGCCTGAATGTTGTTAATCCTCTGAGGGAGGAAGGCTTCATTCGCTGCAATACTGCCCCTATGAACAGGATGCGATGAGAGGGCATCAGGTTAGACTGGGGATGTCTGGAGGTCCATAAGACCCACCCCCCTTAAACTCCGCAGAGAGCTGCTCTCAGGAAACACACCGACAGTGCGCTACCTTTAAAGTGCTCCTCCTAACAGCTTCTTTGCCTTTGTGCCCGTGTCTATAATACGCTGCAGGTGCAGAGGCAAAGGGATTCCCTCATTTGCATGGGACACTTCCTAAAACAAATGAGGGAACACCCCCTGAAGATAGCGCTGTCACTTTATGTGCGCCAGCGCCATCGGTATTACAAAAGAGGCCGCACAAGCATCTGCAGCCCCTGCTGTAGTAATACCAAAGTGTCCTGGGGCACGCAAAGCAGGCTCAAACGCCTGTTACTCCCCTGAGGCACTCTCTGTAATATGGCCACAGGTGTCAATTTAAAAGAGCAAGAGGCCTGGATTGCTAGGCTCTCTGTAGATGGATGGGATGATAGGAAGGGTGGATCACCTAGAGCTGACCTGTAACGTATTGCAATGGTTCTGGATACCAAAGTAGAAGTTGTTAGTTTTTACCAGATTACAAGTATTGGCTCTGTCATGGCCTATTTGAATGGAAGCAATTGTTCTGAGGCATGGAGAAATGTACGCCAGACTTCGGTGAGAATGCCGAATTTTGACTCAGTGGAGGGAGTTGGAGGCCCAACATGTCTGCTGCTCTCCTGATAACAGCATGATAAAAAGTGACCTCCAGCTGAGGGAGCCTCGTCAGGGAGAGGTGTTCCAATTTGAGGAGGTGTCAAGCCCATTGGCATCTTTAAGGTCTGCAATGTCCTGGCGCTGTGTGGACTGGACATCCCCATCCTCGTCTGCACCGGGGTCATTCTGTGGATCTGTGTCTCTAAAGAAGAATCCACCTTCTTCCATGAACTTTAGTTCATCTCTCCTGGAACAATGGAGGGTATACCTCAAAGGTATAGATTCAGGCTGGATCAGTTGCAACGCTAGTGGAGTCAGTTCAGCCGTAGCAGACAATGGGTGAGTTGGTAGAAGCGTCAGTATTGGCACTGTCGGTTGTGGTGCCAGTGTCGGATGTTTCGACTGTGGCACCAGAGAGGTGATAAGTTCCAAAGGAGTTGCAGAGGATGACGGGATGGTCAATCAGTAGAGATGGGGACGGACATGGCATAGATCCTGATTATTGCAGTGGCACTGGTATCGAGACCCCGGTCAATGTAGGTGGTGAGCCAGTTCATTGCGGATTTGGCCACACTTGGACGGTATCAAAGAGTAATCGGGCCCACTCATGCCGCAGGACATATATTAGATCTAGTTTTCACTAACTCGATTCCTCTGGTATGTGAACAACCTCAACTTTTACTTTTGACAGACCCTTCTTGATCAGTTTTAAGATTCCAATGATTATAGAAACACATATCATCCAAAGTAGGTAAAAATCCATGTAGACACTGGCGTAAAGTTACGCCGGAGTCCTTTGCTAAAGTATTTAATCTTTCCGTTCCGGCTGGCGCTCCAGAAGTTGACCTAGCTCTTTTAGAATATCAAAATTCTCTAAACAGGGCCTTTGATAAGATGTTTTCTTTTCAAAGAAACCACAATTCCACTCATGGTTCCCACACCCCATGGTTTACGTTGGCTCTTAGAACGGAGAAATCATTAAGTAAATAATTGGAAAGACAGTGCAGGTGTTCAAAAAAGATCTGTGACAGTGACCTGTATAGAGTAGCACTTAGTTGCTAACATCGTAATATAAAGATAGCATGGAAGCTATACATCTCAGATCAAATTTCTCAGTCGAACAATTCTTTCAAAAAGTTATTTAAAGTCCTACATGATTTTGTAAATCTCAGAATGTATTCTCCAGCTTGCCGGCCATCTCAGTCGCTTTGCGATTCCTTGGCTAACCACTTCGAGGAAAAAGTAAACAATCTATCAGAATTCCTCCTGCAATCTGGAAGTGACTTCGGTGTTCCTTACATCCTCCTGCCTTTGGCATTCCTCGCTTGGGAAAGTTCAAAGAATTCTGTTTGGAAGAAATCAAGATGGATCTTATTTCAGCCAAATCAGGTTCTCCTCTGAACACTTGTCCCCCAAAGATCATAGTTGCTGACGCTTATCACTTGGCTCCTGCCATACATTCGATATTTAATTGTTCGGTCAACTCTGGAAAAATCCTGGCAACTTGTAAGGCGGCCCAGGGCAGGCCAATTCTAAAGAAAGACTAATCTAGCATCTTTGAAGCTCTCTAATTATCGTCTAATCTCATTGCTCCCTTTATTGGGCAAGTTCTTGGAAGGACTAATTAATAAACAACTTTCAGAGTTTCTTGAGGCCGACAACATCTACTATTCACAATCGGGTTTCAGACCGTCCCACAGTACTGAGACTGCCTTGGTAGCAGTGGCTTGACCATATTAGAGGTTCTCTAGACGTCAATATTCCAGCTATTTTAATATTGCTCGACCGGTCAGCTGCGTTTGATACAGTGTCCCATTCCAAACTATTATGTAGGCTACAAGAGATTGGAATTCATGGGACAGCCCTAAACTGGCTCAGTGATGTTTTGTTCAACAGAACCCAAACCATCATTCTTGGTTCCTTTAAATCTTGTACTGTATTATTCGATGAAGGGGTACCCCAGGGCTCCTGTCTTAGCCCTCTGCTTTTCAAAATATATGTGGCACCACTTGCCAAGATTGTTAGAGCCTTCAGTTTCGAGATTATTACATATGCAGATGATGCACAGCTAGTAATCTCCTTTGAGAAAGACCTAGTTGAAACAAGACAATGTTTCTTAGATGGGCTGACTGCAATTGCCTCAAATATGATGGAAAACTGTCTCCAGCTGAATGCAGATAAAACAGATTATGCGGTTTAGTAAGGCGCAACAAACATGGACTTCTGATGGGTGGAACAGCTCCCACACCCAAGCAGGTGGTTAAGAACCTGGGAATTCGCATGGACCAACCTCTTACCATGAAAGAGCAGGTGACATCTACTTCAGGTTCCCGTTTCCATCCTATGCACTTGTTGAGAAAAGCCCTCCCCTTCCTTCCACTTTCTGCAAAACGGTGGTCCAGGCCCTGGAGATCAGTCGCTTGGATTTCTGAAACATGTTGCTAGCTTCTGTTAACGAGACGTTGCTATCAAAACTACAGGTAGTGCAGAACAAAGTGGCTCACCTTATTTGCAATCTGCCAGCTGGGGCCACCTCTGCCCCCATTCATCAATCCTTGCATTGGAAGAGAATCTTCTTTAAACAGTGTTGTCTTACACATAAAGACTTAACTAGTAGTGGCTCTGCTTTTTTAGGTACCTAGCTTAGATATTACTGCCAGCCTAGACTTTTGTGATCAAGTGATAAAGCACTGTTAATCATTTGGAGTGTCAAGAGGGCCCGTTTGGGCGGCAGGTCCTTTTCATATTGGAATAAGCTGCCACACTAAGTTAGGATCTGTAGGGATCATTTTCGTTGTAGGAAATTACTTAAGAAAATGTTGTTCTGAGCTAGCTGCGTACACCGTCTTGTCTCCTGGTCGAGCCAAGATACACTTCGGGGTGATTTGAGTGAGTTATAAATGGCATTAACATAACATAAAAATGTAACTGGAGACCATGGCAGAAGTGATGTGAAGGGAACTGCAAACCTCTGTAAGCCAAATTTTTCAGACCATGGGGCAGGTTTGGGATCCAGAGGGAAAGACAGATCTACTAAAGATGTCGTACATTGCATTCAGAAACATTGAGGGGTCTGACCGAGGAGCATTAAACCCCAGGTACAGCATACCTGGTGGTGTCATGAAATTGGCACCAAAGTTGGTAGTGACTTCGGGATTGGCGCTGGGTCAGATGGAGCCACTAACGCTGGGTCCTCTACGGGGTCTTCTGTTGGTTCCTGTTCCAACAGGGGGAGAGGCTAAGGAGGGGTTCTTGGTGACTTATCGTTCAATATACAATAGCTTCCAGATTCATGCCACATCTTTTTCTTGTGCTTCTTTGAGAATTTTGACAATAGCAGAGACCCTGGTGACCTAGCCCCTGGATTTGCGGTGCCCTGGTCATTTGTCTTGCTTTCTGGCCATAAACATCTTGGTCTCACTTTTTTGATTGCCCTGGTATGCATCCGCTGTGACATTGTAGGCAGATCCCAAGCACCAAAGGCAGATGTCTTGGTAGTCCATGATGGACATCTGACCACCATTACAGTCTCTTCAAGGTGTTAAACAAGACAGTTTGGGTGGAGATATTTGGAAGAGAAAACTCCACTTGAAAGCGACAGAATATTAGAAATCGTAGGAAACTCCCGAGGAGAATTGAGAAAGAGCTCCGAAACACTTTGATGGAGCTGAAAAGAGGGAACTGATGTCACCACACTGATGATGGCGCTTTATGGTTCCAGTGATGTTACAGGTACCCCATGTGCGATGCCGAAATTGATCCGGCTGCCCCAACCGGTGTGGGAGAGCATTGAGCAATTTAAGAGATTCTGGTTCCAGACTGGCACCTAGGATATTCAAAAGGTGAAGAATGTGCAGGTAGAAGTATGCATCAGAAAGAATATTTATGTGCTGACAGCTTTTCACTTTCCTCAATGGTATCTGAATATTGTGCTGACTTACTGGACATGCTTTTGAACCCTTTTAAAATCTGGCAAGGTTTCTTTCTCTCACAACACTGCCAGATGGGTTAATGAAATTCACATTCTTTGAGCTTCTTAATCAAACACTATCTTCTCGAAGGATAGGGTGGTTCCGAAAGTGGTGACAGGGTTGCACTTTTTATATGGTAGTCCCTTTCCTTTTATCTTCCCTCCTACTCTCAGCTGAGACCCTGGCCAAAAGAAATCCACATTTTCTACAATGTCGTGACCTGGGCACAGGGCACTAGGACCCTGGACCCCGACTGGTGGGAGGGAGCAATGAACTGGACACCACTTCCGGTCAAGGAGTGGGGGACAGCAGTTAGCCAGGAACTGAGCAGGAGGCAGGACGCAAGATCGAGGGCTGTATTGAAATCATTAAAGATAGCTGATTACAATTGATGAATCCTGTCGTGCTTTACCAACAAAGACAACACTGTTCATAGGGATAACGTCACAAAATCAAAAGAACCAACGTTATTATGCTAGAAGGAGGTCAAACATGTTTAACTAAAGGTTAAAAATAAATGTAAAAAAAGCAAAAAGAAAGCAGCAGGCCTCTTCCATCTATGCACGCAGGATATGTAACAACATGCCCGTACACATCATGCATGAATTGTAAGACCAGGTTTCGTTTCTTGAGAACAGCTACACTAACACAAAATGATATCAATCTACACAAGTAACACCAAGCTAACAGTAATAAATGGAAAACCAAAAGTCCAAGCTATTAAAGGTAATAGTTTATGTGTCTCGTAGTAACTACATTATTTCTTATAAAATAAATCACAAAAGAAAACCATTTAACTTACGACAGAGCACGCAGCACATCGAACCCTAAATATTGGAACCTCGCACCTACAAATACATGACAGTCAAGTCAATCTATTCAGGATAACATTAAAACAGGAAGGCAGTATTGTTAAAACTAGAGCATCTACTACAGCTTTAAAATACATTATACACCAAAATGATTGACGTGTCGACTTTCACGCAGCTTTAAAAATCTATCGACTAAAATATGATTTAAGTAGTCAATAAGGCCATTGCTACAAAGAAGCTCTGATAAGGTTTGCTTTCTAAATCAAATCTATGGAACACTAGTGATAAAGCTATTATTATCTGTTAAATATAATTATTTTTACATCTTTTAAACAGTCACACTAAAACATTCACAGCTTGCAGCTTAAGAAATATATGACTCCAAACAAGAACACTTAATGCTAAACAAATACGTTAAACAATATTCCATAAAACATTACTGCATTTGCTGTTCATCTTAGTAATAGAGACAGAACCTGGGTAAATGCGTATAGGAGGTCAAGCCGGAGATGGGAGATTTTTCTTGCTCAATGCATAATTCATACCCTCTGCCCGCAAAGTGTGTAATATGAGAATTTCACACCGCAGCATGAGCCATGCAGCTGCAGGGAAAAGGCTGATGAAATCAGATTTTACTGCGTGAATTTCTTTTTTCCCTTTCCAATATTTATACAAAATCGTCATTGAAAATTTGAATGCGATGACAGATCCTCGAATGTTAACGTTATGTTAACACTTGCAAAGAGATCAGCCGGAAATATCCGCAATCTGCTTCTGTATATTTTTGAATACTGGATCAAACCTGGACCGCCTGCGACTCAAATACGTGTCTCCTACAGCGATTCAATATTAGACTAGAATAAGCCGCATCATTCGTCTATTAATTATGCTCAAATGGTCCACATTTACAGTAGTATGCACTGTTTGCGTAGAACTGTGTGTCACTTACAGACTGACTCGTCTTTATTACACAAACAAATGTTCACGTTCTGTTCTTGTAGGCTAGGAAAGAATAGGGCAAGTACCACTTGCAGACAGACACACAACAGATTACCCATTCCGATTCATTATCACATAACAAGTTAACACAGGCATATGTAAACGATGTCGGCTGTCTTCACTGTTTTTTTTGTCATTACCTGACTTCTCCAATAAATATGTGGAGACTATCAGACAAAGTTAACTATCATGTAAATACATAAATGAGAATGCTTACTCAACATTATTATTAAATTCAAAGAATCTCATAAAATCCCCGTCATTTACCCTTACAGTTTTTTACGACATCGATTCGAGAAATGAAATATCGGCCTGTGTACGTTTGACACACCACCATAAGTGAGAGTTATATGCGATTCCACAGGTAAATAAGATGGCTCTACTGTTTCTTAAGGAATGATGGTTTGAGAATCAGACCACTGACTGTTTTTAGTCCAGGGTTTCTAACGAATCCATGTATATATTTGTTCCTTTTATATAGTGTGATACAACCATCTACAATTTATCCATCCCATAGACTGGGTCACACTAATAACCATTTCTACAAGTAAGTAGAATGTCCAACTTCAGCTATTGACCTTTGATTATATAGAAACCACCAACTTTTGCCAATCAAGTTCACTCTGTCACCACACCGACAGTAATAAATGTTTTTTAACTGTGATTTCAAAGGCATTTTGTCCAATTTGTAAGGAATTTTGTCAAGAATGGTGGTCAAACAGCTGATACGATGTTTTTTGTTATGTTAGCAACACAAAAGGATATAGCATGTTAATGTTATGTTATGTCATTTTTTAGGGGTCACTTATACCTTACAAACGTTCGTCCTGATGATGGTCTTGGGATAGCACCGATAAGACCGAAACGTCGACACACCAGTCCATGTCTGCATTAATTGACATTTATTGCTTTTGATTTACTGTTTATTCAAACGATAAGTCATTGTCATTAGTCATACAGACTGGACTTTTATCTTTTGTATTAATGGAATGAATGTCTTTTTCCTTGTACTTGAGATATGGTATCAATTTAGTTGACTTTTTGAACCCATACAATTTTATTCAAAAAAAACAAATACGTCTTTTTTTAAATACAATTTATTGTGTTGCTTCTCATTTTTTACTTTGCTTTTCTTGAGCTAGTGTGGTAGCTTATTTGGTTCCCTCCTTACTCCCTAATAACAAGGTGAGACAAAAGAAGTTTAGCAGCTGATGTTCTCAGCCTAAGTGTCTAAATAATACAGGTCTTATTCGCTGCAATTATTTGTCAAAAGCAAAACCCTTGCTGGTATCTTTATCTTTACATATTGTTTGCCCGAGCCCGCAAGGGTATATTGGGTTACCCACCCCCTTCACTATGTCGGAGTACTTAGGCGCCGCCCTCGCGCGCTGACGTCAGTTCTCATACACAGCTTTCCGCGCCAGAAACACAGAGCCATGATAAAATCTAACACTGGTGCCTTGAAAACTAGAGCCCTGAAAGGGAATGACCTAACCCTAGATATCGGTTCGCAGAACGGGGAGGATGGGTGGGGCGGTAAGGAATCCAATATTAACTACGGTTTCTTACAGATATATTGTTACTGAAGGTAAGTAACTTGTGCATCTGAAAGAAACAGGTTAGTATTAGATTCCTTACCCCATACGCCAGCAATACCAACCCCGGTGGTGGGTCTGCGAACCAATGATCACACCAGAAAGTCCTGGAGAATGGAACGGCCGAAAAAGTCGGACTTGGCTGTCCAGGCAGTAGTGTCTTGCGAACGTGTGCAGCGAGGGCCACGTAGCTGCCTGACAAATGTCCTACAAGGGGACTCCCCGATCCAGGGCAGTGGTAGCCGCCGTGGCCCGAGTGGAATGGGCACGTAGCCCCAAAGGAGGCTCCTTTTTAGCCAGTGAATAACAAGCCTTGATGCACAAGACGACCCATCGGGAAATCGTTAGTTTGTGCACCGCCCGTCCCTTCTTAGCGTCCACGTAACCAACAAAGAGTTGGTCATCCACCCAGAACTGGCGTGTGCGATCCAGATAGTATGAGAGTGCACGTTTTGGGTCCAGACGGTGGAGTCTCTCTTCCTCTTTCGAGGGATGCGGAGGCGGAAAGAAGGTGGGCAAAGTGATGGACTGCCCAATGTGGAAGGCTGTGACTACCTTGGGGAGGAAATAGGGTCGCATCCGCAACACAACTTTTTCGGATGGCAGAAAGGAAAGGAGGTTGTGAAGAAAGGGCCTGGAGCTCACTCACTCTCCTGGCAGAGGTGATGGCAACCAGGAATGCAGTCTTAAGAGTAAGGAGACCAAGAGGATAGTTATGAAGTTGCTCAAAGGGAGCGCACATCAGATAAGTCAGAACAAGGTTCAAGTCCCACTGAGGCATCACAAAAGGAACAGGAGAGAACATGAGTGATGCCTTTCAAAAACCTAATTACAACTGGGGACTTGAACAAAGAGGGCTGATCAGGGATGCTTAAGAAGGCGGAAATGGCAGAGAGGTAGCCCTTCAGAGTGCCCAAAGCAGAGCCCTGCTGGGCAAGAGAAAGAAGATAGAGGAGAACCTCTGAAAGAGGGGCAGAAAGGGGATCCACAGCATTTGCTGTGCACCATGCCACAAATTTGTTCCACCTGCAGGCGTATACCGATTTTTGTGGAGGGACGCCTGGCTGCCAGAATCACATTACAGACTTCAGTTGGCAAGTCAAATGGCCTCAACTGCCGCCACTCAATCTGCACGCATGTAAGTGGAGACTGGACAGGTTCGGGTGGAGGACCGTCCCCTGCTGCTGCGACAGAAGGTCCTCCTGAAGTGGCAGACGAATCGGGGGATCGACAGACATGCTGAGTAGCTTGGGATACCAGCATCTTCATGCCCAGTCCGGAGCCACAAGGATGACTTGGGCCCGGTCGCGTCTGATCTTCTTCAGCACTCTGGGCAGAAGTGGTATAGGCGGAAAGGCGTACAACAGACCGCAGCTCCACTAGCGATGAAAAGCAACTCCAAGCGAGTGCCACCTTGGAAATTCCAATGCGCACAACTGATGACATTGCACGTTCTCTTCTGTGGCGAATAGATCTAACCAAGGCTCTCCCCACTGCTGAAAGAGGCCTTGCGCCACGTCCGAGTTCAGACGCCATTCGTGATCCATCATGCACAGACGTCTGAGTTCGCCCGCCCTGGCGTTCAGTGAACCTGCCAGGTGTTGAACCACCAGGGTCACGCCCTGATGTTCCAGCCACTGCCAGAGGCGCAGAACCTCCTGGCATAGGGTCCACGACCCCACCCCGCTCTGTTTGTTGCAGTACCACATGGCAGTGTTGTTGTCCGTGAACACTTGCACTACACTCCCCCGGACAGAGGGGAGGAATGCCTTCAGTGTAAGCCGGATCGCCCGCAGCTCCGGAAGGTTGATGTGGAACTGGACTCCGATGGAGACCAGAGGCCGCTGATCTCCGCCTCTCCCATGTGGCACCCCAGCCCTGGAGGGACGCGTCCGTCACAACTACGTGCTCCGGTTGGGGTAGGGAGAGGGATCTGCCGCTGATCCAATCGCGATCCGTGAGTCACCACTGCAACCGTCTTGCAGTGCCCTCCGAGATCAAGACAAGGTCGGACAAATTGCCCTGATGCTGGGCCCACTGAAACTTCAGGTCCCACTGCAGAGCCTGCATCCGCCACCTGGCGTGATGCACCAGAAGGATGCAGGAGGCCATCAGCCCCGGAAGCCGCAGCATCAACCTGACCGAGACTCGGGATAACGGCTGAAAGATTGGAATCAGAGCCTGAATATCCCGAACCCGCTGTTCGGGAGGATAAACCCGAAACTGCCTATACTGACTTATGTAGATTAAAAATTGATCTGTTTAAGTTTGTACGTAGTTTAAAACTTAAGAAACATTTTTCTCACAACAAACTTATGAATAAAGCATCCAAAAACATCCAGACTCAGTTTGAATCTGGTGTTCTATCAATTAATGACATACAAGCTACCCAGCTTTTACTCTCTCTCACAGATCTGGAACAAACACCATATGACATGGAAAGGCTATTGGAAGAACTCAACAAAGAATCAGACTTTAGCATTGTTAGTGGGCTCAAGTCCAAATCCATGTGGATTCCGACATTACAAGGAGGAAATGCAAGAGATAACTTCCACAAACGAGTCTTGGAAGACATTGAGAAACTTGACAATAAGAAAGATCTTAACACTTTCAAGTACAAAGACAATTTCACGGCAGGGGAACGGATAGCACCGAGCGATCTCGTCAAAGACCATGACATCATTATAAGGGAAGCTGACAAGGGGGGCAACGTGGTGGTCATGGATAGAAAAGACTGCCATGATGAGATCCTAGGTCAACTTCAGGACACCACATGTTATGAAAAGGTAGATCACAACCCAATGGCTTCGCTCACCACTGAGATTAATAGACTTTTGGGCTCTTGGAAAGAGGGAGGGCTAATCAATGAGGACGAGTATTATTACCTAAAGGTATTTAGACCCTGTTACCAATGGCTTTACACTCTGCCCAAGGTGCACAAGCATCTTTCCTTCCCCCCGGGAAGGCCCATAATATCAGGCATGGGCGGACCAACAGAAAGGCTTGCAGAATACGTAGATCTGTTCCTAGGACCCCTAGTATGCAACCTGCCGTCGTATATTCAGGACACAAAGCACATACTTTCCGACTTACAATGGCAAACAGGGAAAATCCTAGCAACATTAGATTTTGTAGCACTCTACACCAGCATCAATCCAGATCTGGGCATGAAGGTGGTCACCAAGATGCTATATAACAGACCAGCCACCATGTGGCAACACACTAGTATGCTCGTTGCCATGATGGAACTCATTCTTAAAAACAATTTCTTCATGTTCGACAACTCATGGTACAGACAAACCAAAGGTGTAACCATGGGCTCAAAATGTTCCCCTTCATTTGCCAACTTGTTTATGGGTGCATTGGAAACAGACTTAATTTTTTGGGGAAGATATATTGACGACTGCATTCTCATCTGGTCTGCAGGAACATTTGATTGAGTTTTACAAACACTTGAACCATAACGCTTGGGAGAAGTGCTTCACCATGGAGTCGAGCACAGCCAGGGTAGAATTTCTTGACCTAGAAATTTTTGTCAAAAATGATACTCTACAAAGCAGACTTTTTAGGAAAAGTACTGCCTGCAATGCGGTTTTACATGCCACCAGCTCCCACCCACCACACCAGATCAACACCATCCCTTACGGAGAATTTTTAAGAGCATGTAGAAACTGCAGCGATGACACAGACTTCACCAGAAACTTGAGGGAAATGCAAGACAGATTTAGGAAAAGAGGCTACACAGAAGGCACACTAAATAGGGCCACTCAAATGATCAAGAAAACTAAGAGAGCAGACACACTCAAGATCAAAACCAACATACAGAAAGACGCCGCACAAATACGAATGATCACAGACTGGACTGCACTGGGGCATACTAAGAGAGGCCAAGGGTATTCAGGAATACATTGCATCACACCCACAAATCACTTTTAGGAGGGGCAGAACCCTTACAAATAGACTCAGTCCCACTATCCCACGGGGCGCCATGGCGACCACATGGCTGACATCACGAAGTGTGGGTTTTGCTCCATGTGCCGATGGGCCAAACACGACATGCAACATTTCCAGGGCACCGAAGGGGAACTGTATACTATCAGGACCAACATCAACTGCACAACACGTTTTGTAGTCTATATCATTGAGTGTATCTGCAAGAAATTTCATGTGGGCAGCACAATACGGCCACTCAATGACCGAATAGCTGAACACATGAGGGCTATCCACAAGCAGTACCCTAAATATCCAGTGGCATTACATGCGGCCGCATGTGAAGAACAGAGGTTGGAAAAGAGAGTAACTTTCTTTGGAATTGACACTGTACAACCTGGAATTCGCGGTGGGAATAGAGAGCTCAAGTTGAGACGCCTAGAGGCTATGTGGATTCTGCGCCTCCGTTCGGTGGAACGGGGTCTCAATTTTGATCAGGTACTACAGTACTTTCTAGGCGACTGATTCATACCACCAATCTTGACATATGAATGCAGTGACTGTGTTTTTTACTGTTCTAGTGACCTACAATACTAACATTGTATTCAAGCGTTGCTCTAAGATTCATTTTACACGGAGAAACTTTCCTCCTTGTCAAATGGTGGATCACTTAACACGTATGTGTCTGATTTTGATTGTGACTTATTAAGATATGTTTCTCTGAAACAAACCAGTTGCCTATGCAATTGGCAGACCAAAATTGTCAATTACATACCAAAATGTCCATGAAGTATTGAATATGTTTTACCAAGAGTTACTAGAACCATTGATAACTCCTTTAACAATTCTCAACTATTTAGAAAATGGTGATTCATCCTTTTAGGTTTAAATTATTTTATTCATCATGACACACCAAGACAAATACACATTATCATGGAGCAACCTGTGAGGATGGGCGGAACCTCATCCCTGGCGAAAAGCTATCAGGCGTAGTCCGTATGAGCTAATCGAACACAGCAGCAGAAGGAGTGCATTGTCATAGTATGAGATGACATTTCCATTGCGAACACCCCCTCAAACCCCAACTTCCAAACTCCCCTAATCCAACCCCCCCCACCCTCCGTCCAGTGCAGAAGCCCTATCCAAAGCGTACATCAAAGCCACCTCGCACGGGGGGAGTGAGTCACGTATCAAATCACTGATCTGGCGCTGCTGGGCTCGTGAGCCGCATGAGGCGGAGGTATTTGGGACAGGTAAGTTCCCTAAATTCTGTGAGCAGTAAGGAATGAAATGGTTGCCAGAGTTCATTAAATTGCGCTGTGTCCCCGGCTACCGTGAGGGACAACTTCTCCATACCCAGCACGTGCCACAGTCTATGGAGCCAGCCCGTGATGGTGGGTGTCGTGGTGGTGTGCCAGTGTATCAGGATGTTCTGGACTGCTGAACCTAGGGCGATGGCTATCTGCCTACCCCTACGGGATCTGAGGGGGTACATCAGTCCATTCGGGAGCCCCAGCAGGGTGTATGCAGGGAAGCGCGGGAGCTCAATGCCGAAATGAGTCAATTTCGTCCAGCACCTCCTTCCAATAGGTGTCCAAGAGAGGGCAATCCCATAGAATGTGTGTAAGTGTACCCCGGTGCCCGCACCCTCGCCAACATGTGTCCTCCTTACTACGCTCAAATTCGTGAATCCGCTCAGGTGTGTAGTACCAATAGGTGGAAACCTTAGTCAATGTGTCAGTGAGGCCCATGTGATATGCCGAGTGCCTCGCTCTATAGGAGATGTACTCCCATTCCTTAGGGCTTAACGTCCTTCCTAACTCCCGCTCCCAGCGTTCTCTCCCCGGGTTGTAGAGGTGCGTTGAAGGCTGTTGTAAAAACCAATAGAGATCCGTGATCAATTTCGAATCTGACGTACGCAACAGTAGCGATTTTTCGTATGGTGAGAAGTGTCTATCGGCCGTCTCTTTCACCTGTGGTTGAAGAGCCCAGTGGCGAGCTTGCATATAACGGTGTCTCTCAGCTCGGGGAGGGAAAACTCCTGACGAAACTGCGGGAAGGGGACAACCCCCTCTGGGCCATACATGTGACACAGAGCTCTACACCCCGCCTGCCTCCAGTGTGTGAATGCCCCCTTTTCCATTCCCGGGGTAAAGTCCGGGTTGTCCACTAACAGTGTGAGCGGCGACGGGAACGAGGTGAGGTCATACTTGATGCAAGTGGCATCCCAGACCCTTAGGGGCACCCTAGTAACAAAAGTGGCGTACAAATTATTAGGCCGGTGAGACCGGCGCAGAAACGGGACTTCCTGCAAAGGTCTACCTGCCGCCGCCTGATCCTGGAAGAGCCAGTGCTCATCAGACTCCCACCTACACCATTCCACGAAATACCGCAGCTGCACTGCTTGGAAATACTTACGGAAGTCAGGTATTCCCAAGCCTCCCGCCTCAGGGGCCAGAAGTGAGAGGGCCCTGCGCATTCTGGGCTTTTTCCCTTACCAAATGAAACGCGCAACATCCGACTGCAGTTGCGGGATCCACCCGACCGGCGGCTGGAGCGGCAAAGCCCGGAACAAGTAAAGGACCTGAGGTAAGATCGTCATTTTAATGGCGGCGATCCTGCTCAACCAAGAGAGGGTGCCGCGGTTCCATCGACCCAATTCCTCCCTGATCTTAGCACCCAGGGCCGTGTAGTTGGCCGAAACCATAGCTGGTAACGTGGGGGCTATTTTGATCCCCAGGTAGGGTACCGCCTCTGACGACCAGAGAATGGGGAATCTGTTCTGCAGGTAAGTCCTAGTGGCCGGCTCAAGGGAGATATCTAGAGCCACCGACTTCCCCATGTTCATCTTAAACCCCGCGACCGCGCCAAAGGAAGCCAGCTCCTCGATGCAGGCCGGTAAGGCTGTCCGGGGCTCATCCAACGAGAGGATGACATCGTCAGCATAGAGGCTGATAGCGTGTGTGAAGCCTCCCATCCATATCCCCGTCACTGCCGGGTTGTCGCGGACCCGCTGGGCGAACGGCTCCATGTATAGGGCAAAGAGCAAGGGCGAAAGCGGGCATCCCTGCCTAGTGCCCCTTTCGATGTTAAAGGCCCTAGAGTTGTACCCGTTCACGCGGACCACAGCCGTCGGCTGCCTGTAGCAGTTGAGGATCATGGAGCGGAACTTTTCCCCTATGCCCACCTTCACCAGGACTCGTTCCAGGTAAGGCCAATGCACCCGGTCGAACGCCTTCTCCGCGCCCAAGGCTAGCATCATTCTTTCCCCCGGAATCCGGGAGGCTTTCTCTAGCAGGTGGACTACAACCATTTCGTATTGTCGACCGTTTGCCTCCCCGGACGAAACCAGCCTGATCAGGATCAATAAGACCGGGTAAGTGAGGGGCTAGTCGACTGGCCAAGATCCCCGTGTAGAGTTTTAAGTCTACGTTCAGAAGGGATATCGGTCTGTAAGACCCACAGTGCTTCGGGTCCTTCCCTGGTTTAGGGATGACTGAAATGGAAGCCCGTAGGAGATCCGGTGGAATGGCCCCCGGTTCCGCAAACGAGTTAAAAAGACGAGTAAGGATAGGGGCCAGCGACGTGCAAAACGTTTTATGAAAAAGCGCAGTGTAACCATCTGGGCCCGGCGCCCTGCCATGTTTAAGCCCGACAATGGCAGAAACCACCTCTTCTATCCTAATATCCCGATTTAAGTGTTCCGCCTGCAGAGGGTCCAGAGAGGGCAAGGTGACCGAATCCAGATAGGAAGCCATGGCCGGCTCATCCGGCGGCTCACTAATGTAGAGATCCGCGCAAAACCTGCGAAACACGGCCGAGATACGAGCATCTTCCGTTTCCGCCGCACCTGCAGGGTCAGAAATCTCCCTCACTAGCTGACTCTGGCGCGCCACTCGGAGCCTGTTGGCCAGCAACTTGCCACAACGGTCTCCGCCTGTATAAAAAGCGTGGCGCAGCCGGAGTGTTGCGTACTCCGCCCGGTCCAAATCAAGGGCTGCCAGAAGCTTTCTCGCTTCCTTGAGCTGCCGCCAAATTCTGGGGGCCCCCGTCCTGCGATGTATCAGTTCAAGCTCGCGAACCCTATCAGTAAGTTCTTCCCTCTTGGCCCGTCGTTCTTTGTTTTCGGCAGCAGAGATCGCCAAAAATTCCCCCCTGAAGACTGCCTTCAGGGCTGCCCACTGTGTGGCCCGGATGGTGTCAGAGTTGTCGTTGTGGACCAGATATTCCCGGAGCGCATCCTCAATGCGGTCCACCACCACTTTCCTGTGCAGCAAGGTATCTCGGAGGCGCCATGTCCTAGGAGGATGAGCTGCCGGGGGCAGACACTACGTAGCTTCAACCGGAGCGTAGTCCGATAGAGACAACACTCCCATTTCCGACCCAGAGACCAGCGCTTGCACCGGAGATGTAACCAAGAGGTGGTCGAGCCTCGCATACGTCTTGTGTGCGTGGGAATAATATGAGTAATCCCTGTCTGAGGGGTGCATATGTCGCCAAAGATCAAGGAGGTCCACTTCCGCTAGCCGCGCCTTACAGCAGGCGGAGAATTCCCCGACCTGCGGGGAGCGCTGCGCCGATCTGTCCGCAGCAGAGTCGAAAACCATATTAAAATCTCCTCCGAGAATAATATGTCTATCTGGCGAGGCAGTAATTTCCTCCACCGCTGATTGCAGGAAACGTTCCTGTCGGTCATTAGGGCTATACAGGGACCCGATCGTGAATGTAAGCCCCCCAATCCTGAACCGGTGTGCTAACAGTCTGCCCTTCTGTTCGGTGAACTTACGAAGAATTTCCCCCTTAAAGTGTCTGGCCACCAGAATCGCCACCCCTGCTGTCTTAGTGGTGCAAGAGGAGAAGAATTGGAAGGGGAACTTATGTGAGCGTAGTCTATGTGTGTCCTGCGGCAGCAGGTGCGTCTCCTGAAGGAGGCATATGTCCGCATGAGTATTCTCCAGGAGGGAAAGCACTGCCCGCCGCTTAACAGGATTATTCAAACCACGGACATTCAGGGTCACAACCTTAAAAGTGTAAGGAGGCATAGAGAACGATGTGTGTGAAAGCGTAAAGTCCCCGTTCAGATGCGGCGAAAGGTATGAGCACCCACAACAGTGTCAGAGGCAGAAAGGCAAAGAAGAAACAGTATATGTTCACGCAGCTTCCCCAGCTGGGCAAACTGAGATGTGTTAATGTCTCCAGAGTATCCAGTAGCTGCGCAGAGCATTGGACAACCTTCTCCCCCCTCCCCACAAGCGTGCAGCGTCCCCGTCTGGACAAAACAAGGTGAATGAATGCAGCTAAAGCAGCTAGTACCTGTATGGTGCACCGGACGACCCCCCCCCCCCCTCACCCAACTCCCGGATCCCCCCCTAAACTCCTAATCCCCAACTGAACCCCCCCCCCCCCCCACATCCCCCGCCCCACACCCCCTTCCCCCAAACTGGTCCATAGGTTCCATTGTCCCAGTCCGGTCCATAACGGACAAGTCTGTGGAAAGTCACAGAAGTGGACGTCCAGCCACTACGCAACTAGCCGCTCCCCCCCCTCCTCCGGACCCTCAAACCTGCGGTACAATGGAAGCGATGTTGATCTTCCCCCGGAGTTCCTCTCAGGCCGTCAGTGCGACCTCACCGGACGACGTGTCTCTGGCCACCCCTTTCACTGCGCTATCCATTTCCGCTCAGATAGTAGGCGAGTCCGGTCTTGCGGAGGGGGTGGAAGGCCAGCGACCAGGGACCGACTGCCAGCCATCTCTAGTGATGCGTCTACGGCGTGGGGTGGGTGTGTCTTGGTCCGTTGCAGTGATTCCCAGCACCCCGCAGGTGTCCTGAAGGGAGCGCAGCTGATGCAAAGTTCCATTCCAGCGGAAGATGAGGCGAAAGGGATGGCCCCATGAATACTGAGTGTCATGCTCCCGTAGGAAGTCAGTCGCTATTTTAAAGGCCTTGCGTTTCTGCAACGTGACTGCTGAAAGATCTTGGAAGAGGGCCACGCGGTGACCCCTAAACTCCCAGGATGGCTTGTTTCGGGCTTCACGGAGGATCCTCTCTTTCAGGGGGTAGTCCGGCAGGAAGGCTAAGAGATTGGGGGGAGGTGCTGAGGACCGGCGCCGCAGGCCCACTCTATGCGCCCTGTCTATCCTGACAAGAAAATCGGCTGGCTCACCCAATATCTCTCTGAACAAGTCTCTCAGGTAGCCAGCCGCGTCCTCCCCTTCCTCTCCGGAAGGAACGCCCCGGACACGGATGTAGTTTCTCCGGGACCGGTTCTCAAGGTCCTCTGCATGTGATTGAAGATCGATTTGCTGGTCCTGCAGCCGTATCACCTCTTGCTGGAGCTGCGTGATCTCTTCGTCTCCGGCGTGCCCGGCCTCCTCTACTGAGGTCACCCTCTCACCCAGGCAGTCGACCTCCCTCCGCACCTCTCGAACCTCCCCCGCCACCTCCTGCTTCAACGCCTGAAAGTCCTCTCGCAGGGAGCTGAAGAGAGATTCAAGAAAAGATCTGGTGACCGGTGGCTCCCCTCCGCTCGCTCCCTGGGAGCCGCCCGGTTGGCCTGGGGAGTGCTGTCCCCGATCCTGCCTCGCGTTGCCTCTGTTCAACATGTGCGGCAGAGTACGAACCCCCTTCCTGGTCCCTTTGTTGCCGGCTGTTAGACCGGTCTGGCTTTTTGCGTAGTCCCTCCACATTATTATTTATTTTGTCCCCTTTTTGCCCCTCATACCCTTAATAATTTTTGTCCACTGACTTTTTCTAGGTGTTGGTCAAGGGGATAGGTGTTCTTTTTCCTCTCATAGTCTTTCACCTCAGGCCCAGAGGCCTGTTCTGACAGGAAAAGTTGGAACCACAAAATGGTGGCTACCAACTGCCCTAACTGCCAAACCCAGAACTTGCCCATAGACTAGTATAGGGCGTTCCAGAACCTTCTGGTCCATTCTGGACCACTGAGGGTCAGCCTATATAAGGCGGAATGCTGGGCAGCCATTTTGTCTGTCAGTGAGGAGCAGCTAGAGTGAAGGCTGAGGTCTGGTAGGGGTAGGATCCTGAAGGGTGGTTTACTCTACAAGGGTAGCCCTCTGTCAAGGCTTTTCCACCTCCCATTTCCTGTTGTCCTAGCCAAGTTAGTTCATCCTGCTGATCCTGGACAGATAGGTGAAAGGGTTAATTCCAGTAGTCTTGGGAGCTGAGAAGAACCCTGCCCTGGGAGCTGAACTAAGAGTTTCCCTGTGCCCCTAGTCTGTTCAGTACGGAGGGATAGGGGATTAGTGCTGAAGAGAAGCTTTGTGGCTTTATTCTGACGGAGCCCCCCTTATTATTCACCCCTCCTCGCTATAGTGTGGAAAGGAAGTACTTCCACTGAACAATTCCAAGAATTCCTTACCCCTGACTGGCCCTGTGGTGTGTGGCAAGTCTCTTAGCCTGTTAGGTGGGAAGCGAGGGGCTAGGAACTCGTTCTCTTGAGTGAAACAGGAGCGGGACCCCTGGGGCACCGATCGCGCGCTGTGGCAGCGTTTTCCCCGAGGTGAAACAAGATCGTATTTTGACTGACTCTGGAGCGCTACCGCGCATGCCCCAGGCGATCCCACTTCCTTAGAGCAGGAGGGGCCTAGGACCGAGCAGGCCCGGAAGAAGCAGCGTCTCGCCAGCGGAGCCAGCGCGGCGGAGGCGGGTCTGGAAGCGAGGCGGTGCAGTGTGAACGCCTCGCGCATGCCCAGAAGTGTGCGCGTCCCAGTCCAGAGTGAGGGAGAGCGTCGGGATCCCTTCGGCGGCTGGCCGCGTGTGAGGAGACACCTCTTCCCTGCTCGAGCGCCTCCTGAGAGAGCTGGCGCGAGCGGGAAGGGAAACCAGAGGAGCCGCCGCTCGAGTGGCGGAATCACTGTAACAGCGGCCCGGGTTACACCTGGGAGGGTCTCCGCTCCTCTGCGAGGGGGCGAGGAGGCCGACCACCGGAGGAGAAGCGTTGGGAGGCACAGTGGGTGAGCGGAAGAACCGTCTGCTGGCCGCCCTCACAAGTAAGCCGGGAAGAGTGAGGGGTGGCGAGGGAGAGCTGGTTAGGCCTCCTGATCGTCTGTCTTCTTCCCCACACAGGGCAGCACTGTTCTAGAAGAAGGGGGTGGAGGGCCTGAAAAACGAGTGGCATAACTTACACAAATTCACCGATTCAAGAAGCCTGATTTTACTTGAGGGGTGAAGGAAGTATAAAGGCCTCATTGAACCCCGGGCTCTTGACAATTCATGACAGCTTGCCCCCCCGGGTGGAGTAGAATTTCTGAGGAGCAAAAGCAAAGCACAATGCATATTTAACTGGCCTATGAAAGGATAAGGGTTACCTGCCAGACATGGTTATGGTGCATGTTTAAATGTAATGAACTATTGAAATTAATTGATAACTTGCGTAGCAGTTTAAAAGTATTATTGCTATTTCTGAGACCAATTGTAGAGTACAGGTCATATTTAAACTAGCCTATGGAAGTGTAAGTGAATGAATGAATGAATGAAATATTATTTATAACGCGCAGCTATGCCCAGTGGGCGTCAAGGCGCCTAAACCAAAATATAAAGCTGTTAGCAGACAGAAACAGAGCCTACTGGTATGCCTTAATAAAGAGCCAAGTTTTCAATGACTTCCTAAAGAGGTCAAGGGAAGGAAGTCGTTTGATTTCAAGGGGGAGTGAATTCCACATCAGAGGTGCCAATATGGAGAAAGCTTTGGACCCCCATCTAGCCTTCTTGGCTCTGGGGATTACCAGTTGGTGTTGCTCGCTGGATCGTAAACATCTGCTCGGAACATATCTGGTAAGTAATGAACCAAGGGCATCAGCCGAGCCTGCAGTTAGAGCCTTATATGTAAGGCAAAGAAGTTTGAAAGTGATCCTTGACGGAATGGGGAGCCAGTGGAGGTTCTTCCTCGCTAAGGTCATAGATGACAACCACGGCAAAGCGAGAGCAAACCGCGCTGCAGCGTTCTGTATGACCTGTAGACGCTGGAGCAAGCCCTTGTTGGCCCCGGCGTACACTGAGTTACAGTAATCGAGCCTTGAGCCAACAAGGGCAATCACCACCTGTTTCCGCGCCTGTGGGGACAGATAGTGCACAATCCTTTTCAGGGTCTTGATGACACCCCAACAGGTCGCCACCGTTCTATTCACCTGTAGCTCCATGGAGAGCTGGGTGTAAAGTGTTACCTGCCAGACAAGGGTATGGAGCGTGACTAAATGTATGGTACTGTAATTGCTGGTAGCTAAAATGTGTTAGTAGTTTAAGAGTATAGTAATGCTTCCATGACAAACTGAAGTGCCTAAACTGTACATTTTGAAACTAAAGAGCAGAGGATATTATTTTTATAAACCAGTACATATTTTCATAACAAATTGGTGTAGTGTCCTTTTTAAGTGTTATTGCGTGGATTTACTGCTGAGTGGTCTGCAACCTTCACACTTGTGCCTTTAGGATTGCATGTCTTACCCCTAGGCCAGGCTACCCTAGGTGACCTAAAATATTTACAACAAGGGGTGGTGAGGGACAGAGTCTCTGAATTAAACAGAATACTCTCACCCAGTCAAGAGATCAGGGCTAGATCCAACACCGTTTTTTAGCTCACTGCACCATCCCAGTTTCAGAACCTGGCTGTATGCAAATTAGTCTGTTCCTGTCCCAGTGCATGATGGGAACAGGGCAAACCAAACTACAAAAGCCAATTCTTACACTGGGAAGGAAACAAGCTACCGGGGACCGGTTTCTGGCATTTCAGCCGTCTTCGGCCCGGCTTGCTTGAATCCTGATGGTGCAATGAGCAAGGGACTCACATCTGAGTATACCCTTCCACGCTTAGGGTGGACAAAAATATTTACAACAAGGGGTGGTGAGGGACAGAGTCTCTGAATTAAACAGAATACTCTCACCCAGTCAAGAGATCAGGGCTAGAGTCCCTTTCTCACTGCTCCATCAGGATTCAAGCAAGCCGGGCCGAAGAGGCTGAAATGCCAGAAACCGGTCCCCGGTAGCTTGTCTCCTTCTGGTAAAGAATTGGCTTTGTAGTTTAGTCTGCCCTGTTCCCATGATGCACTGGGCCAGGGACAGACTGATTTGCATATAGCCAGGTTCTGAGCTGGGATGGGGCAGTGAGATAAATAACGGTGATGGATCAAGCCCTGATCTTTGGACTGGGTAAGAGTGGTCTGCTCAATTCAGACACTCTGTTCATCACCACCCCCTTTTGTAAATCGATTTTGGCCACTATAGGTGTGGCAGGGTATACTCAGACATGAGTCCCTTTCTCACTGCTCCATCAGGATTCAAGCAAGCCGGGCCGAAGAGGCTGAAATGCCAGAAACCGGTCCCCGGTAGCTTGTCTCCTTCTGGTAAAGAATTGGCTTTGTAGTTTAGTCTGCCCTGTTCCCATGATGCACTGGGCCAGGGACAGACTGATTTGCATATAGCCAGGTTCTGAGCTGGGATGGGGCAGTGAGATAAATAACGGTGATGGATCAAGCCCTGATCTTTGGACTGGGTAAGAGTGGTCTGCTCAATTCAGACACTCTGTTCATCACCACCCCCTTTTGTAAATCGATTTTGGCCACTATAGGTGTGGCAGGGTATACTCAGACATGAGTCCCTTTCTCACTGCTCCATCAGGATTCAAGCAAGCCGGGCCGAAGAGGCTGAAATGCCAGAAACCGGTCCCCGGTAGCTTGTCTCCTTCTGGTAAAGAATTGGCTTTGTAGTTTAGTCTGCCCTGTTCCCATGATGCACTGGGCCAGGGACAGACTGATTTGCATATAGCCAGGTTCTGAGCTGGGATGGGGCAGTGAGATAAATAACGGTGATGGATCAAGCCCTGATCTTTGGACTGGGTAAGAGTGGTCTGCTCAATTCAGACACTCTGTTCATCACCACCCCCTTTTGTAAACCCTAGGTGACCTGGCATCCCAGGTTCCAACACCGGCCATTCTGCGTGGAGTATTGCGCTCCTTGGCTACCTGCAGAGACACTGAATGGCCGCAGCCCTTCGCCTCGCTCCCGGGGCACCAGCCGATCGGCCTGCACTGCTCTCTCGTATTCCCAGTGTCCCTGCGCCGTAGTCTGCGGTCTGCTCACCCCAAAATCCGGCTATCCTCTGAGCCTTCCAGTCCATGTATCAGGCACGCACTGGTCCCCACCGCCTCCACTGCAGGTGAAGAAGGCGTGGGCTCCCCGAGTACTCGGCGTGCAACTCAATCACCACCAGTGCCCCTGGCGGCATCACCAGAGTCTCCCTTCCTCCCGTTGCCGATTTGCAGCAACGTGGGGGAGAACAGCTTATACAAGCGGCGTGAGGGCCCAGGCTCGGAGGAGCCCACGGAGAGTGCATCCACTCACTTCGCCATCTTGGCCACGCCCCTGGTTCATTCTTTTGACCACTGTGCCGAGCGTGAAATACACTGTCACCGGATGACAGAAGCAATTATTTACATAAGCCAGCTACGTTGGTCTATTGGAGGATCCCAACTGTAAAACTCTGTCAAAAGGATATACATGTAATTCTAGGATATGAAGAAAGGTACGCAATTCGTGCAGTAACTTGTCTTTTATAAATGAACCATATGCTCGAATTATGTGTAAATGTACACACGATATACTACTCACCGCATGCAAATCTCCACGATTTCGTCATTTCGTGCACCATTATACACACTGTCTTCGAATGAACCGTATATAAGAATAAAAGAGAAATAATTTGTTTGTAGGATGTCACCACTGCATGACAGCTATCACGTCTTTTCTAATCTTGCGCATTTTGCCCAGTCTTAACATTCTGTCTAGTTACAGAATGTCCTTACTCTTGACATTTTCAATTCAACCGTAAACATTTCGTCAGCCCCCACCTACCGCCCACTACCTAGTAACGTAAATATGATAGGAACATTGATCCAGTTATAACAGGTCATTATGATTAAGACAATGGCTAGAACATGTTACGCTCTAGTCACATACATCCGGCGCCCAAACACACAATATAAACGCTTCCGGGTTGCGGATCACGTGTCCGAACCCGGAACAAGGCTTACCGCAACACCGCCGGACAACGCGCTCCATAACATTTCCCCGCACCGGGTAAGTCAAAGACTGACAAAAGGTCCCCTCTGCTTTGAGGCGAGATGTTCTTTGTGTAACTCTTCGTGTTTTTCGCTACATGAAACAGGAGAGCAACCCGACTTACGTTCTCTCTGTTGTGTTTGTTTAAATATTTTTCAGGGAAATAGATCGACTGGGAGCTCACATACTCCCTTACCGATATCGTTTTACTGACAGGATAGCCTGTACCTAAATCACACACAAGAGGTATTTTTCCCTCAGATGCACTTTTCTTATGGGAGCAGTCCTTTCACTTGTAACACCCCAATCTCTTCCTCACTATGTGACCGAATTTCCTTGTCTTTGGTTATTAGTAGAAATTTTAATTTGAAGAAACTCGCCACCAACCAAGATCCGCCAAAGATCTATTTTTGATGACTGACAACTAGGTTCACCTTCGAGGTGAGATATAGACTCGCCATTACATCCTCCAATTTTCCTTTTTCCTTTAGAAACCTCTCTAGCACTAGACCACATTTTGCTAATGTTGTTCCTCCTCCTCCCCTCACCCCCCCTCCCCCCATCTCCCATTTTCTTCCTATCTCCGTGGGCGCCTACAGAATCACACAGACTCCTAACGGACCCACATCTACAAACCTGGTCTCGAGCGGGGCCGGGTTGGAAATATCACCGGCCTAGCGGTGAGCCTTTTTTTCCGTGCATTTTTCCCTCTACCATGTATGACCACTACCCTAGTCTATTCTTTGAACACGCCCTCTGAGCTGGGTTTAAACTTTGTCCCGTTTTCGTTCTCTGTCTCATGTTACAGACCTATGCCACCCTACACTTACTGGTATGGCATACGTCTTTTCGCTACGTGGATAACATACTTACTGTTCATCTGTAAATGTACTTTACACTACCAAGGATAACAATCCGTATGCTTAATCAGGGAACCCCCTTTTCCACAGACATTCAGATACGGAATCTACCATTCACTAAGATGTCCCATTTTGGAAACCGCACTTTCATTCTATACACTATTTATTTCTGGGACAATGGAGTCTTTCTTCACTAATAGTACACACAATGTTATACTGAATTTCAATGTAGCATTATCTTTTGCACGTTCTCACCCACAATGGTCTGTGGGTGTTATGAGAAGTGGGCCTGATATATAATGTTCACTATTCTAGTGAGCACTTTGTATCAGTCCAAACAACCCTTATGGTGATTGGTTGTAAGTCAACCTTATAGACCAGCTATCCTAGTAGCGTGGATACGAGCAGTCTTCGGGCTAAACTCTAGAGGGCGTGTTAAGCCAGCTGTTATACCATCATATATACCCCTTGAACACCAAGTGAAAGGACACCACACAAGTGTTATGAAAATAAACAGTGTATTTATTTAGATCACAACAGCCCTGTACTCTTTATGAGGACAGGGTACTAAGCACACAACAAAACTCTTTCGAAAATACTTTAAGTTGCACAATTTACACAAATGCCCGAGGGGCACGAAAAACCATATACTCTGAAAGTGGAATGCAAAATTACTAGCAGGTAAGTACTGTACTAATAGGCTTTGGAATCGCTAGGACTACGTTACTGAACCTTCAGATTACTAGTAGGAGGCCTAAGGGACTCGGGTGCAGAGTGTGCACTCTCACGCGGGAATCGGGACAAAGTCTATGGGAGCTAGTAAAGGCAAAGTTAGTGTTCTCGGGCGAACCTGACTAGGTGGATCGAAAACGAAAGTGGATCTGGACCCTTGGAAAGTGAGGCTATGCTGGGGCACCGAAATGCCGAAGTTACCTAGCCCAGGGGCTGCAGCTGCATAGGTCTGAAAAGACGTTGGGAATCCTCGTTGACGAACCAGGAGCCTGAAGAAAGAAGTGGCTGGCAGGCGATCAGTGAAGAGAGTTCGAGTGATCCAAGCCTGGATCGAAGATGGATGACACCTGAAAGCAGAGGGGACCAAGTTCTTGATTCCTGAGGAAGGACATGCAGCAAACCGCAGAGTTCTTAGATGGTGCCTGCGGATGCAGGGTGACTACTCCTTAGCCACAAGGGAGAAATCTTGAGAAGAAGTCGAGAGTTCCTTTCGTAGAAAGTAGTTTCTTGATTCAAAGATGATCTAATTTGGAAGGGTCCCCGCTCCTGCCTTTATCCTAAAGAAAGGGGTGGGTACGCGACTAGGTCCTGCCTTAGGGGTGGGACCAGGAAGGGGGGTGGTTACACCCCTCTCCCATGCCGGACTTTCCCCAGGTCAGGGGCTGGTGTGCCCCTGGAACTGGTTCTAGCCGGCAGATGCATAGTGAGCACCGGGGTGCCACTCTGCAGTCACCTTCCTGTAAAGCCCTGCCTACCCAGGATACACAAAACCCTGTCTGGGATGGTGCTAGCACCGCCCCTGACAGGAAACCCTTTGTCCAAGCTCTCCTCGCTGGAAGGACTCCCAGCAGCAGGAGGTCAGACTCATGTCTGTGGTGGCAGCATCCATTTTGTGGAGCTGAGGCTTCAGTTAACTTTAACCGGGGTTCACAGTTACATACATGTCGTGTCCCTCTAGAAGGGTGGAATGCTAACCCCGTCGCCAGAATTGGCGAGGGGTTAGTATTCCAATTCGTATGACACCTTACTCGACATGTTTTGATAAAGCAATACCAGAGATAGCATTTAACCGCGAGGATTATAATGCACTTAAGAGTATATGGTATGCGTTATCATGGAACAGCTATTAGGACTTGGTTCCGCAAGCTGCAAACGGGCTCAGCTCATGCCAGAGCACCATTTCACACGATTCCAAGCACTCTGCCTTCAGGATTGTCAAGGCCTGCCATAGGAGTGACTGATAGGAATCTGTGTGTCCATTTTTAGGGTTAGATATAGGTATACTACATCTAAAGCAAAGGGTGATTACACCACTTTGCCCCAGCTGTCGTGCAGCCAGTTGTGTCAGATTTAGATGGCCATCCAGGGGTGGCATAATACATGCTTCAGCCCCTGGTAGGCCCTGGGTACACCTATGCCCTGAGTTACAGGGTCTGATAAGGTGGCCCAGTTCCAATTGGGTAATGCACCTAAGGTACACATGTCAATTTAGTGAGAGGACAGCTAGGCTGTGGGTCTGATTGGCAGGCCCACAGCCAGAAAAAGTCGTAAACCAGTGAAACAAAAGCAAAAAATCTGGGAGATCATAGGATTGCAGACCCTACTCTCCTACAGGTGTTATGTTTAGGTTTCCACTGATAAATGCCCTCAGTCACGTTGTTCCAAGTTTTGGTCATTACACAGCACCATCACTAAGTCACACTGCGTAAACAATGATCCTGTATATTTTCTGTACTGTTGTACGCTCCATTTTTTTATTTTTGGTATCCTTCCCAGCCCTGAGGAGTCGCGGAATTATTACATTCCCATATGACGAAACACGTGTCGGCTGGCTTTAAAGAAAATTAAATGAAGATTTGATCATAAAAGACATTGGTGTTCTCTCTGACAGCTGTGATTCAAATATTAAGGTGTCCATCGTGGCACAAGCATGTACTTTATCCTTTGGTGGGTGCAGTAGGCATTTAGTTGTCTTTGTTTAGTGTGTGGTCTTGACTACACACTTGTTGAGGGGTGTGACAGGGCTCATCATTATAGCACCACTGTGTCTACCAGTAATACACAACACTTATGCGTAGAATAGGAGCTGAGCGCCCGGTATTTCCCCTATCCTAAAAACCCTCTTTTACAGTTAAATAAACCCGAAACTGCGCCAAGTCTAGAACCGCTCAGATGAAGAGGAGGTTCTGAGAGGGACACAGGTATGACTTCGGTACATTGATGGAGAACCCCAGCAGGTGCAGGAGGTCGGCCGTAGTCTGGAGTTGGCTGATGACTGTCTGGGGCGTGCCAGCCTTCAACAACCAGTTGTTGAGGTAGGGGGAGACTGAAACCCCCTGATGAGCTGCGAACACCCATGGGGCGCTGGTATGGCCGAAGGGGAGCATGGTAAACTGAAAGTGCTCGTGGCCTACCGTGAACCGCAGGTAGCGCCGGTGGGCCGGCAGGACGGGGATGTGAAAATATGCGTCCTGCAAGTCCAACGCTACCATCAAGTCTCCCGGGTCCAGGGCAGCTAAGACCTGAGCCAAAGTCAGCATCTTGAACTTCTCCTTCCGGAGGAAGCCGTTGAGGTTCCTTAGATCCAAGATAGGGCGTAGGCCCCCTTTGCCCTTCTTGGGAACCAGAAATTAGTGGGAGTAACAACCACGTCCTACTTCTGGCCCAGAAACGCGCTCGATGGCCCCCTTGGCCAAGAGGGCCGAAACTTCCTCTTACAGAAGTTGCAAGTGATCCCCCCGACACGCGTCTGTACTGCGGTGGCATGGCTGGAGGGGTCGCCTCGAAGTGGAGGGAGTAGCCCCTTCGGACGATTTGCAGTACCCATCTGTTCAATGTGATGGTGCCCAGTGGAGGAGGTGATGGCGAACCCTGCCCACCACTGGCGTTAAATGGGCCTGAAAGCTCGGACTAGGAAGGCTTTGAGGCGGATGCTGCGGGGGTGGATGTGAACTGGCCGCGCCATTGTCCCCTGTTACCGCCGCGACGGTAACCACGTCCGCCACCACGCTGAATGTTAATCTGTGGCCCATGGCTGGCAGGACGTGTGGGTGCACCCCTTCCATGGCCACAAAAGGAGCGCTGGGCAGAAGATTGCGGATGCGGGGCCGACAGGCCCAAGGACTTGGCCGTAGTCCTGGAGTCCTTGAAGCGTTCCAGCGCATGATCTGACTTGCCACCAAAGAGGTGGCTGCCATTAAACGGCATGTCCATAAGGGTGTTTTGGACATCGGCTGAAAAGTTGGCGGACCTCAGCCAGGCATGGCGGCGAACCACCACAGACGTGGAAATCGCTCTTCCTAGCGAGTCCGTGGTATCCAGTCCACATCATATAGAGTCCCGCGCTGCGTCTCTTCCCTCTGCAGGCTACCTCCGGACACTCAGGCAGCACGGCCGCAACCGTATCCCACAAAGAGTGGGCGTAACAGCCCAAGAGGCACGCGGTGTTGACCGACCGCAACCCCAAACTAAGGGAGGAGAGCATCTTCTTTCCGAACTGTTCATACCTCTTGGATTCCCGATCTGGTGGTGCCGTCGGGAATGCGGATTGGGAAGTAGAGGCCTGGATAACTAGGCTCTCGGGGGTGGGTGGGTGGACAAGAAACTAGGGTCGCCCTGGGCTGGGCGGTGGCGCCTAGCGATGTTCCTATCTACAGAGGGACCTGTAGTGGGCCTGGGCCAAGTGCCCAACAGGACGTCTGTGAGAGCCTCATTAAACGGCAGTAGAGGCTCTGGGGAGCTTACCTGCCGTTTAAGGACCTCTGTGAGGATGTTAGACCTCACTGTTGCGACTGGGAGCTCAAGAGCCAAGGCCTTGGCTGCTCTCATCAGCACCACACTATAAGCAGCCCCCTCCTCCGTAGCCACGGTTGGAGGGGAGACAAAACCAGTGTCTGGGGAGGTATCCAGGCCACTGGCTTCCCCTAGTTCCTGTGTCCAGGCACTGGCACTGGCACTCACGGGCCAGGGGGTCCTCAGACCCCCCCCCAGTCTCCCTCGTCGTCCATGTCCTGAAATTCAGGGATAAAGGATGGACCCAGATCCTCGAAGAATTCCTCTTCGGCCGGCGCCGAATGTGGCGTCGAGCGACGCCGGATCCGGACCCAGGGGTGGACCAGGGACGGCGTTGTGCGGGACGACACCGGGTATGACACCCTAGGGCAGACAGGGTCGTAAGGTCGACCAGCGCCCACCCGGATCCGGAAATGGATCCAGTGGGGCCCTGCGGCGTCGGGACCAATGTTGGCGCCGGGGCCGAAGCACCCAACGGCGCCGGAACCGAAGCGCCCTGCCCGCTTGGGCTCCCAGTCGGGCCGCTTGGCCCGAAGGAGCAGCGGAACCCGATGGAGGAGAGAGCGACCTCATGGCCATGAGGAAGGCGTAGATCTCCTCCGGCGTCGCGTTCTGCCCAGGGACCGGCGGGTATGGAGCAGGCCGCGATGCCTGCGGCTCCGGCGGAGCCGAGTGGGCGGTGTCACCCAAAACCCCGGCCGCGACTCATGAGCGTCAGGGGGAGTCAGAAAAGCGATGTCGCCTCTTAGACTTCTTGTGCCTCTTACCTGAGGACTTGGAGCCCGACGAGTGGTGTTGACTCGCAGAGCTGTGCTGACTCCGGTCCCGCGACCGGTCCCTCGACTTCCTTCTGGACCGGTACCTCGAGCGGTGCTGGGCCAACTGCCGGAGCTCGATTCGCTTACGGGACCGCTCCCGCCTAGCCTTCGATGTCAAAGTCCAACAGTCGGGGCACGACTTGTCATCATGGTCGGGCCCCAGGAAATGTAGGCACCGGCGATGGGGGTCGGTAACCGACATAAGTCGGTTGCACGGCACAGGGTTTGAACCCGGGCATCCCTACCGGCACCGATGGAGTCGTAGACTTGAAACGGATCCAAAAAGGATCGAAAAAGTTTAGTCAAAAAGGGTCTAAAGGGTAAAAATAGAAGAACTGACGTCAGCGCGCAAGTGCGTCATCTAAGTACTCCAAAGATGTCATCCCGGCGCCAACTACGCCGACGACGGACACAGAGCCGCAGAAGACGCCTACCGACGCGCAGGGGTACTGCTACGCAAAATTGTCCGGATCCAGTCTGACGCTTGGGGATATTCGAAGGTAAGGAATCTAATACTAACCTGTTTATTTCAGATTATAAAGTTGGTAGCATAACTAGTTAATGGCAACAGCTCATATACCTCTCATCTTCCAAAGCTAGGACACGGATGAAGTCTCTGCAGCAGTCATACCAGGGGATTCCATGAGACCCGGGGATAGAGCGTGACAGCTGTGTGTGAGATGCTTGCAAATTAAGCTGGCAAGGAAGCAAACGGTTTCTTCTCAAAACTCACCTCATATGATACCAGGAGCCATTCAGAAAGGCATGTAGCCACCTATTTGTGGGAATATACATAAGTACATTATAAAACTACAGAACAAGACCAAAAAAAGTAGTCAGATAGACCAGCAATACAAGGTGTAGTTAAATACTAGTTAAGAAACAACCAGAACTTTACAGGTTATTACCGCAGATGAAGATGAATTATTTAGAAACTTTTTTTTTTTTTAAGGAAAAGCTTCCCCTCCCAGGTCAGTGTTGGTAATCTGCAGCTGATGTAGGAGGACCTGGGGGTGTATTGTGTCAAGGTCAAAAAGTATGATTAAAAAGTATCAGCGGGGCGTGGCTTAGCCGGCAACGATGGCGGTCGTGTAGAGCGAGAGCTCCGGCCAGCCGATCTGTATCCTGACCATCTATTCTGGCCCTAGGCATCCAGAAGGTCGCTGCTTCTCCTCCTGAGGTCCCCTTGTCCAGGGGGATCATCCGGAGGTGCCAGCGGCGAGACACCGGCATTGGAGAGGCGTGTTGCGAGCCGGCGAGGTGGAGCGGCCTGCGGGGAGCCGGCGAGGCACAAGCCGGGACCTAGATTTCTGCGTGGACCCAGCGAGGCGCGCTCAGCACTCGGTGTGCACAGAGACCTGCAGCCAATACGGAGGGGTGCGGCTAGATCTAGCGCCCACGGGACGGAATGAGCCCGGCGGGCCACAGACAGACGCTACAGCAGGAGCGTGAGAGCGGGCACGGCGGCGCCCGAGAGAGCTGGGCAGCGCCATATCCTGAGGTGGTCCGGCGGGAGCGGCCGCCATTTTGGGGCATATCAATTATCCTGAGGAGGAGGCCAGCTGCACCCTTACCCAGAGGAGAGTGCACCTTGGCTGTAGCGGGGTGCCGGAGACCCCCCAGTGGCCGTTGAATGTGACGGATCGGGCGGACTGGCTGAATCAGCCCGACGAACTCAGTGGCGTTCTTACAGTGTGGTGAGCAGACCGGGCCTGTGGGTGGCGGCAGAGCGCTGTGATCTGCCCTCTCTCCCTTGCGGTGAACCTCCTGGGCGGCTGCTGTTTGCTGCAGTGGGGTGGCTCGGGGGCCAGATCGGGCCTCGGTGGAGTCAGCTGAGGACGGAAGAGCTTTGAGGGACGGTGGTGCGGTGTTCAAGGCTGCATCCTGGGCTGGTTTGCCGCGTTCCTCTTGCCAGGGACCCCTGTGGCTGGGGCCATAGCCCTTCACCGATTGCCCGCCACTGTGGGGACCGGGAGTCCGCTCCTGTGATTTGGGACACTGAGTTTGGCTTGTCCGGAGACTGTGGGAGTGAGACACCTGTTCTGCCTGTCGCTCGGCCTGACTCCCAAATTGCTGGTGGCGACGACCCTTGAGGTAGGGAGTACTATCCCCTGGAAGACTCAACACCGCCGCCATGACGCGGGATCGCACTGGTGATGGCCACACCAAGCAAGGGACCCTGGATAAATTCACGGAGGGGAGCCACGCGGACGGGACTGTGGGGTCGCAGAACCAGGCGCCTGACAATGCGGCGCTGTTGGCGGCAATAACAAATATGCTACTTACCAGTAAGCATCTGTTCTTGGCATGTGGGGATGCTGACATTCATATCTGTGCATAGATCGCCGCCTAGTGTTTGGTCCGGATGATCGCACATTGTTGTCCTGGAAGAATTTTCGAAATATCACGAGATAGGTGGCTCCTCCCCTGGACTACAGTGCGCATGGGCATCGACTCCATCCTCAGATTGTTTTTAGTCATTGTGGCCAAGATGGAGTGAAACTAAGTGAATGATGACCATGCTAGAAGTATGTGTGAATGCTGCAGCTGCTACAGGCGCCGGGGAGGAGGGCGGGCGATATGAATGTCAGCAGCCCTACATGCAAAGAACAGATGCATACTGGTAAGTAGCATATTCGGTTCGAGGCATGTGGGCTGCTGAATTCATATCTGTGCATAGAATACATAGTAGTCCCCCCATTAACGGCGGCAGCCCGTGCCAGCTGCAGCAGTTTGGAAAAGTGTTTTTAGAACAGCCTGCCCTACAGCTGCCTGCTGTTTGGAGTGCACATTAACACAGTAATGTTTTGTAAATGTGTGTGTGGTAGACCATGTGGCTGCTCTACATATGTCTTCCAAAGGAATATTTCCAAGGAAAGCCATGGAGGCCCCCAACTTTCGAGTGGAGTGGGCCCGTGGTGGAATGGTGAGAGTGCGCTTGGCTTTCTGATAGCAGATTTGAATACATTTAACGATCCACCTGGCTATACCAGCCTTGGAAATGGGGTTACCCTTGTGGTGTGGCGCAAAGGCAACAAATAGTTGTTTAGTCTTCCTAAAATCTTTGGTCCTATCAATGTAATACAGTAGGGCCCTTTTGACGTCAAGTGTGTGGAGCATTCTCTCCGCAAGTGACTCTGGATTTTGGAAGAACACAGGCAGTTCTACAGTCTGGTTGATATGGAACTGAGACACTACCTTAGGAAGGAATTTAGGGTTAGTGCAAAGCACCACCCTGTTAGAATGAATTTGAATAAATGGCTCTTGGATAGTTAGTGCCTGGAGTTCACTAACTCGTCGTAGCGACGTGATTGCTATAAGGAAAGCCACTTTCCATGTCAAGAATTGAATCTCGCAGGAATGCAGTGGTTCAAAAGGGGGACCCATCAGCCTGGTGAGGACCACATTGAGGTTCCACTCCGGAGCTGGTGGCGTCCGCGGAGGAATGACTCGTTTGAGTCCTTCTTGTAAGGCTTTAATGACAGGCACCCTGAAAAGTGAGAGGTGCTGTCTGTTTTGGAGATGAGCAGCCATTGCGGATAAATGTATGCGAATGGAAGCATAGGCCAGATTACATTTGTACAGATGTAAGAGATAACAAATGATGTTCTGAATAGATGCATCCAGCGGGTTAATGTTGTGGCCAGCACAATAAATGACAAACCGCTTCCACTTCGCCGCATAGCATGCTCTGGTGGTGGGCTTCCTTGCCTCCCGGATGATGTCCATACAGTCAGGAGGTAAGTTGAGGTAACCAAACTCTAAGACCTCAGGAGCCAGATCGCCAGGTTGAGCTGTTGCGGATCTGGATGCTGAATGTCGCCATGGCTCTGCGTCAAAAGCCTGGGTGTGAGGCGCAGCCTTTGATGCGGTACCACGGACAGTTCCAGAAACGTGGTGTACCATGGTTGGCGAGCCCACGTCAGAGCAACCAGGATGAGAGTCATCGAGTGCTGCTTCAGCTTGCGTGCCACCAGTGGTATTAGAGGTGCTGGGGGAAAAGCGCACGCAAATTTGCCTGACCAGTTCATCCATATCGCATTGCCTTGCGACTGGGGGTGTGGAAACCTGGCGGCAAAGCTTCGGCATTTTGCGTTCTCCTTTGTTGCGAACAGGTCTATCTGTGGATGACCCCACCTTTGGAAGTATGGGTGGAGTACCGATGGATGTATCTCCCACTCGTGCATTTGGTGGCTGTACCTGCTGAGCAGGTCCGCCATCTGACTGTCTTTGCGTGGGAGGTGTTCTGCCATGAGGAAGATGTTTCTCTGAATGGCCCACTTCCACATGCTCTGATCCAGATGAGACAGCTGTGGAGAGTGTGTTCCTCCCTGCTTCTGAATGTAGTACATGGCCGTCATGTTGTCAGTCCGGATCAACACGACCTTGTTGCACAGATGTACTTTGAAGGCTTTTAGTGCCATGAAGATAGCCATCAGTTCCAGAACATTGATGTGCATCTTCCTTTGCTGTGGTGTCCATAGTCCCTGCACAGTGCAATGGAGTACATGAGCTCCCCATCCCTGGAGATTAGTGTCCATCGTCAGGATGATCTGTGGCACAGGCTCTTGGAACGGTCGTCCCTTGCAAAGGTTTTGTGGATTCCACCAATGCAGAGAGTTGTATGCCCGACCGCTCACCAACACTAGGTCTTTCAACTGTCCGTGAGCCTGAGTCCACTGACGTGCTAAGCACTCCTGAAGCGGACGCATATGTAGTCTCGCGTGCGGGACTATGGAGATGCAGGAGGCCATCATGCCTATCAACTGCATGAACACTCGCGCTGGAAGCGAGGGTTGAGGTCTGAATCTTTGTATCAGCGATTGAATGCTGTTGACCCTCACTGAATTTGGCTGTGCTGTGGCTGCCAGAGTGTTTATCGTCGCACC